>NC_000086.7:6847199-6851070 GCF_000001635.26 Mus musculus | reverse complement strand
TTGGTATAGCATTGGAAATGTAAATGAAGAAAATACGTAATAATAAAAAAAAGAAGCAACGATGCCCTTGTTGTTCTTGCCTTTTCTTTATTTTGCACAGGGGTCACACCTCTTTACGAAGGAAGGGAAACAGAGGTAGTGGGCAGATATAGCATTTGTTTCAAACAAAATTTAAATGCCTTAAACACCATAGCAGCTACTTTGTTTTTGAAAACTGACTAGGTACAAAGCAGTGGCCTAAGTAATTGAACATATTTGGTCCTTAGGCTAACCTTACAAGGCAGAAATTATTCATCTCTATGGGTAAAATATATATATATATATATTGTTGCTTTGTTTTTGTTTTTGTTTTTGTTTTTGCCTTGGGCCGCCTAAGAGATGACTAGGCTGGGATCTCAACTCACATGTGTCTTACTCTATAGTGCCCATTAACTATGCTGCAACCCTTGTACCTTAACCTCACACTTCACACCTTTATACTTACTGATGGAGCAGAGGAGATCTTAATACGTTCGTTTTCTACACAATCACATTAAAATGTTGGACAAAGAAATATGCCTATGACATTTTCTCTCCCACAGTCCCTACTTTAAAGAGGAAACTGCCACCGAGGAAGCCTTCTTCACTACCTCAGAAATTTTCCTCACAGTGAATGATGGTAGCAATCTTAGAGCTATCCCATGGCACAGTCAATATCCTATGAGATGATCCAGGCTGCTGTGGTAGTACCACAATGTGCCAGAGATGTAGTAAAACACAGCCCTTAGCTGATTAAAGAGTAGAACTATTTGCTCTAACCATGTCTTCATATACTTGTTTATTCGTTTGTTTGTTTTTTCTTACCATGCTGTGGTTCAACTCTAAGGCTTTATCACTAAGCTACATCTTAGTCCTCTCGACTTGTTTTTAATGAACAAATTCCACTTGGTATTGATGTCATAGTCAGTTTGAAGGTACATAAAGTGCTCTCTAGGATTTGAAAGGACTCAAAAAGCCCTTGAAGATAGACGTTTAAAATGCTTCCTGGGTATCTATAATTAGAAATATGCTTGTTTACAAATATGAAATGAGAGAGTTAAGTTTGTCTCAAAGCACAAAAGCACAGTGGTTGTCGGACATCAATGGGAGGAGAGGCCCTTGGTCCTGTGAAGGCTCTATGCCCCAGTATAGGGGAATGCCAGGACCATGAATGGGAGTGGGTGGGTTGGGGAGCAGGGGGAGGGTGGGGAGGAGGTTTTTCAGAGGGGAAATGAGGAAAGGGGATAACACTTGAAATGTAAATAAAGTAAATATCTAATAAAATTTTTTAAAAAGAGAAAAAAAGAATTGGTCTCTGAAATCTCAATTTCGAGACAATACTACTTGACTATTATGCTAATAAACAAAGTGTATTTATTTTTATTTTCTGTGTGTGGTTATTTTCCTACATGTATGTCTGCGTGTTATGTGTGTGCAACATCTAAGGAGGTCACAGAGGGTACTGCATCTTCTGTCCCTGTAGTTACAGGTGCTTGTTAGCCACTGTGTGGGTGCTAGGAGGCAAACGGGTGTCCTCTGAAAGACGTTTTGTCCCCACAATGTTTTCTTGTCTACTATTTCGCTTTCATCATTCTGGTTAGCCTTTCTCCAAAGTAAGAAAATTGGAAATGTTCTTTTACTTATCTCTTAATCCAAGTCTATCCCATCCTATGCTAGACTTCAATTGATTGCTACCTTCTCTGAATTTCAGAGTTTCTCTTGTAGCCACTTTCAATTTCTTCTTAAGATTATAGTAGTTTATATACCTTCTCTTAGTTCTTTTCTTAGACTATGACTGCCTGTGGGTAAATTTTATTTCTTTGCATACTGTCTCACACAGAATAGGTGTTCGATACATTATTTATGTATTTATTTAGACAAGATCTCATTATATAGCTCAGGCTCATCTGAAACTTGTGATGATTCTTTTGCCACAGCCTCCTGGGATTTATGGGAGTGCCCCCAAAATGGCTTAAATGATTTCTTTCTTCCTTCCCTTTCTTTCTTTTTTTCTTTCTTTCTTTCTTTCTTTCTTTCTTTCTTTCTTTCTTTCTTTCTTTCTTTCTTTCTTTCTTTCTCTCTCTCTCTCTCTCTCTCTCTCTCTCTCTCTCTCTCTCTCTCTCTCTCTCTCTCTCTCTCTCTCTCCCTCCCCCTCTCTCTTTCTTTCTCTCTCTCTCTTTCTTTCTCTTTCCTTCCTCCCTTCTTTCCTTCCTCCCTCACTCCTTTCCTTCCTTCCTTCTCCCTTCCTTCCTTCCTTCCTTCCTTCCTTCCTTCCTTCCTTCCTTCCTTCCTCTCTCTTTCTCTCTCTTTCTTTCTTTCTTTCTTTCTTTCTTTCTTTCTTTCTTTCTTTCTTTCTTTCTTTCTTTCTTTCTCTCTTTCTTCTGACAATATGTCTCTATTATGAAGCTCTGGGTGTCCTGGAAATCCCTATATAGCCTAGACTGGCCTTGAACTCACAGAGATCCACCTGCCTCTGCCTCCCAAGAGCTAGGATTAGAGGTACATGCCACCATGTCTGGCTGACTATAAAGACTTTTATAAGTGTAAATAAAACTATTTCTACATTTCTATGGCAGATACAGGAGCAAGAACATCTAAAATGATTTTTTGAAAAGAATAGTGTTTTAGTCTTCTCAAAGACTCATACAGGTACAGCCAGCAAGACACATTCTGTCAGGCTAACAATCAAGAGGTAGGGATGAGTAAAACGGAATGAGGAGCCCCAGGAGATGCCTACTCTAGCTGCAAGAGCAGTATGACAGAGGAGGGGCCATCTTTTGGACAATAATCTGGGTATGTTCACAAACACTGACAGGGTGAATTTTGACCCAAGTTTAACTATTTATATAAAAACAGATCCTGGGCTTAAATGTAAACCAGTGGGAAATAGTGAAGAAAAATATTTACAAGGAAGAACTCTGAAGAAGGTATCTGGGATTATACATGAGGCGAGGGGTGGCTCTGAAGACCGGTGGAAGTAGAATAATAAGTCAAACTCAATAAAACTGCATTCCTGTGTACCACCTGATTGGAGTGGACCTGCATACTATGCACAAGCCATCCAGTGGTGGAAAATTCTTTTAAAAGTTGTAATCATGAACACTTTTGAGTTGGATAGATTTATGGGTCTGGCTGTAATGTTTGTTTTCCACGCACAAACACATCATACTTTGATCATGTGACTCTTTCCACTGTCCTCCCATTTCTCTCCTGGCTCCTTCTCTGCTTCTCTAGTGGTCCTTTAGGAGAAGTTATTGAAAGCCATCCATCTCATAAGGGACAATGCTCTCCAAACCCAAAGCTTAAAAAACACAAATCAATTAAAACTTGGGCAAAGTCACAAAGAGACACACAGGAGATGGGGTTCAGTGTCATTACTCACCCCTAAAATGAAAATGAGATCCACGTGACACAGCACTGCATCCTTACCAAAACTGGATCAAATATACAGCAGTGGCAACAACAGATGTGGGTCACTCATGAAGCCATATAATGTTAACTGGCTTATTAAAAACGCTAAGTGTCCAACCATCATGCAACCTTGTCCTTGACCTCCTGGAATTTAGTTTAGACGAAGAACTCAAAACTCTTTACAGGAATGTTTATATGAGTTTGGTTTATTAAAGCCCCCAGATTGGAATCAATCTAGTGATCCATCCATGACTGATGTCTGAACGAACTATGGGATCCATAGCATGGAACAGAGGAAAAAGAAGTCAACTCAAGAAAGGGCCATACAGTATGAGTCTCCTTACGGGAGATGAAACCTTCAGAGGAACCAAGAGGAGACTAGTGGCTGCCACAGGGAGAGAGGGGACAGGTTGAGAGGTGTTTGGACATCCAGGGCAACCTG
>NC_000086.7:6835493-6845493 GCF_000001635.26 Mus musculus | reverse complement strand
TTAACAGAAGTAAAGGATTTTCATGTTCCTACTCTTGGTAGCCTGATCATTATTGTGCTTTCTTCCCTCAACATACAGTAGTTTTCTGTACGTTTGAATGAAAACTTGGGTAATGAAAGCCCAGAAAGAAGCTCACTTGCATTTTATCCAATAATAACACAATAATCGTTTTTAAGAATAAAATATCTTTTTAAAATTTGCATCTTCTTCCCTTCCTTTTACCATTTAATACTGCAAACTCTAATTCAAGTATTTTCCCTACCCACTTCTCGAGACATTTGTCCACATACACCTCTCTCTACGGGTTTGGCTTCATTTTTTTGACAGGGGTGGGAGTGGTATGCTGACCTTTTCTACCTTGATCCTCTTTCATGGAAAAGTATACACATGTGAGTCCTTTAGCTCTTGAGTCCTTTAGTTCTAGTTTTTCTCTAATGACCATTTTGAGCTCCAGCTTCACCAATATCTCAGACTCAAGACCTAACCTAACTCTCCATCTTTTTTTAAGTCCTGTTCTTGTGTTCTCTAAAACTTTACAACTCCGAGCAAGAATCATCTTTCACTGTCCTTCCTTCCCAGTCATCCACATGAAACCAAACACAGACTAAATCTTGCCAGCATCTTTGCTAACTACTCTCTGCACATACTGTACTGTGTCAAGAGTTAGCATATGATGATTTCATAACATAATGTTGTAACATTAGGAAAATGTACCCTTTCCTAAAGATACTTTGTTTGCACTTGTCAGAAGCTGTCATAATATATTGACTTTGTTAGAGTACTGGACTGCCACCTAACAGACAACTGTTAAGATGACAACATAGATATGATACCTATGACACAAAAGATATCACCTTAGACATGACACCTTGATACAACATATAGCAGACACAAAATTATAATGTGATAATGTATATATCTATTGGAGAAATGGTAGGAGTTGCCCACCTCATTGAAATGTTTTGTCCTGATTGGCCATGACATGGCTGTTAGGGGTTCTATTCTTGATATTCTTTTCCTTGACTAAGCCATTTTCAAGCTCAGGCTGCTAATCTGAACACAGGCATTGGTGTAACTAATGAAGGCTTTTCTTTTATCAGTGTAAAGCGATTTCAATACAATTTGAACTACCAAGGGAACATTAAATCTTAGCTGCTATTAATCTTCATGGAAAACAACAACAACAACAATCCTGGACACCTACATCCAAATTCAAGTACAGGCTATAAGAAAAAATTTACACTATGGTAATGAGTCAAGAGCTTTTCAGTTAAGGCAAAAAAATCATAACTAAATTAAATTCTGATTAAATATTAAGATTAATCAAGATTTCCAAATTACCAAATGATAAATAGCTATTAACTTAATGTTACTCCTTGTAACATTATATTATGAATATAAACATTAAATATATTTATATAAAAATAAATACAATATATTATATTTTGTGACTAGGCTCAGTGGTAAATTACTTGCCTTGTATATCTTAGGGTCTATCCCAGTACAGTAAAAAAAAAAAATTCAAAAAAGGAAAACTCTCTTTAGTTTGGCTATCCTTGAGTATTTTAGTAAATTTATATTTTGGGTGTTTGGGGGGTATTTACAAAACTAAATATATTTAAAATTAAAAGCTAGTAATTCAAGACAGCATAGTGAATACAGGGCTGCTCCAGGTATATAACGTACCTCTAAGGAAGTTGCCATCACTGCAAAGAGAGGCCCATTGGACTTGCAAACTTTATATGCCCCAGTACAGGGGAATGCCAGGGCCAAAAAGGGGGAGTGGGTGGGTAGGGGAGTGGGGGGGGCGGTTGGGGACTTTTTGTATAGCATTGGAAATGTAAATGAGCTAAATACCTAATAAAAATGGGAAAAAATATCCAGTAAAAAAAAAAAGAAAAAAAAAAGAAAAACCTATAGCCCTCTGAGAGATACAGTAGCCTTGCGGACTAGGAAAGGGGAGAAAGACTCATAAAGGGAGAGACATGGGGGTGGGGGGAGGTAATATCAAGAGAATATAATGTGGGCAGGGGAGGCAATAGATCATATTATTTTTGTTCTATGCAGAATCTAGAGATCTATGCACATATGAATCATATGACATAAAGGCAAAAGGAGGAGTTGATGGTGAGAGGGGAAAATAAGAGCAAGATTCAGTGATATATGCATAAAAATATTTTAATGAAATTCCTCCTTTTGCATAATAAATTAGGAGAATAAAAAAATTTCAAAGACAGTCCTCTCTACCCACCTATCACCTATTGGTAAGACATGTAAACTACTAATTCTATTTTTCAGGGTCAGATTTATTAAAACTTATCTGCACATCTAAACATCAAAAGTGGCCACTAGCAACTATGATCCTACATATATAAATGATAGCACAATAAATCTTCATTTGCATGTTACTATTTTTATGTGTGTGTTTCGAGTCTAATTTCTCTAGTAAAATACCTGAGGTGATAGATAGGCCAGTTTCTGTGATCTGATTGTTATATATGCTATATAGCTATTGGAAATCCAACCATCCCATAAATATGTACAATTAGCATATGACACTTGATAAACGATGAAAATCTGCTTTTCTGACACCCCCGATACTGTGTTCTAAGGTAGCTCTGCTGCCATTTGGAGAAGGACAAGCACTGGATGAGCTGCCAAGGCCTTACTCTTACAGAGTCCAAACTCTCGAATCTCTGGCTACAAGGTACTCATGTGCTACCCAGTAGGCTAAGCTAGAATATTGGAAGAACGCAGACCACAGCCATCTAAGACAACTAAGTACCACAGTCTTGCCAGCAGTCTTTCAGTGTTTCATCTTATGGTTGCTACAGTTGGCTATAGGAAGACACATTGCACAAAAACGAAGCATTGGTTTAATTCCCTCAAATACCAACTCAAAGAGGCTGAACTCTTTCAAATCATCCTCCAAAGTTCCCAAACCAATGGAAAGAGCAGAACAAAAGCTGTCTTAATTGAATCTGCGATTGATGTTATACCTAGAACGTATGAGTTTAGGTCTCTTACAAAATAGCTTTGAGTTAGTTTGCCCTGCTTTTATTTGTGTTGAATTGCCCTCTTTTATTGTACTTGATTTTGTAAGCTATTTCATATTCTTTCTGGGTGTAGGCAGAGTGTAAATTCTGAATCAATAATAAACAGTACATCCAATTTATGTACAATTGGCTCTTTTATATGCTTCATGTACAGTTTATAGTCCACTGGGGCCTCTTATAAAATCAATGTGTATTCTACACTTACGCCCATTTTATAGGACTTGGAACAAGTTTTCTGCCTTAACTGTTTACAGAGGCTTACAGCTTTATTCTGGCTTTTACAACTTATTTGTAGTATATCAATGGTTTACCTGGTGTCATGTCTTTGCTCAGGAACACAACTTCCAGTAATAATATTCTTATAAGAAAAGCAGTACTATGAAAACCAACTTTACAGGGAGAGAGAGCCTCTCAAAAATGGTGATATTGCTATGAGAGTGTTATCTATCAGAATACAGTAAGCCAAATGGTAAACACCAACCTGCTTCTTTTTTCCCATTTTTTTCTCTTTCTTTGCTAAAGATCCAGTAATAAATTACGTGTGGAAATTCATGGTTATAGCAACCTAAAATAAATAACTGAGAAGGCAATTCAGTTATAAGCTCATTTTAGTATATAAGAGAAGTATATAAGAGAAGTATATATGGGAAATCATTATTTGTTTTATCCTAATATCAACTTTCCTCTATGATTTCATTTAAAATATGATTTTATTACTAAAATGATTTTTAAAACTGATTTAAATGATCCCCAACTCTTTAAGCTCTCACTTTTCTTACTCTCATCTCTAGCCCTCCTTCTCTCTCTCCCTTCCCCCCTCTCTCCACGTGGCCATGGCTGGCCTCTCTCCCTCTTTCTACCTTCTCTCTTTCTCTCGCCTTTCTACAATAAAGCTCTAAAACCATGAAAAAAATTATCCCCCAAATCAGTCTAACATATTTTATGGGTCTGTTATACTGAAGATAGGAGGTTTTACTGGAAACTAAACATGGTTTCTTTTCTCAGTATGTGAAACATTGTGATGTGAGGACTGGGGAGTGGGCTCAGAGATTAAGAGTACATGGTGCTCTTCTAGAGGACCAGAGTTCTGTTCCCAGCATCAGTGTCAAAGCAGCTCACAACCACCTGTAACTCCAGCTCTAAGCCATCTGACAGCTTCCATGGACACCTGTAGTCATGCAGCCATGTGTGTGTGTGTGTGTGTGTGTGTGTGTGTGTGTGTGTGTGTGTGTCTGTCTCTGTGTCTGTGTCTGTGTGTATATGTGTGTGTGCACATAATCAGGCACACACACATTCAAATAAGAGTAAAGTAAGTATTAAAATTTTAATGTGAAAGATATCATAGAGAATACAGACTTACAAAAGTTGGAATGTGGTTCAAAGATAGTCTGAAACAGTATGCAAACAAAACCTAGCAGTTCTAATTTTAAGAGGTTAAAGACATACAGAGACATTTCCTGTGGCTTCACTTTCCTCTTCAACAGTGTTACACTAATCAATAGCCCTGTGATGGCCAGCTAATAAGATATATGCTTGTTAGCTACCTTTTTGATTTCAGTAGGGCTTGCCTCATCAAATTTATGTTCTATAATATTTCAGCATATAGCCTATAAGTCTATCAAAGTGGCCTTTTAATAGCACAGGGTCTCGTTTTTCTGTCATCATGACCTTGCTTTTAAATCAAGTACAACGTCACTACTACAGATACTTTTGATGGTCACAGTTTAATTTAGTACCAATATTTCTCTCTATGTCAGGGAGGGGGAGCTATATATATTGTCCTCATAACTCAAACAAATTCATCATTTTATCTTCCTAAACCTAAAGTGAATTTGTTATCAGAAAATCCTTCACACCTGAACTCAGTTCATTCTTTAAAACTAGACAGTGAAACTTTGGAAACTAGAAGCCTTTGTTCTTTTATTTAGATGGAAACAGTAATACTGCATTTATATAAAAATACAGTCAAAATTTTAAGGCGTTATTAAGTGTTCTTAAATAGCCATGTAATAATCCTCCATCATATATTATTCTACAATAGCTAAAGTAGTCTACACTGGATATAAGACCCCTGTGTGCTGGTTTGAATCAAAAGTGGCCCTCATAGGCACATAGAGAGTGGCACTATTAGGAAGTGTGGCCTTGTTGGAGGAAGTGTGTCATAGGAGATGGGCATTGAGGTTTCAGAAACTTAGGCCCGGCACCACCTCTCTCTTCCTGTTGCCTATGGATCATGACGTAGAACTTTAGTTACCTCTCCAGCAGCATGTCTGCCTGCATGCTACCATGCTTCCTGACATGATGATAATGGACTAAACCTCTGAACATAAGTCAGTCCCAATGAAATGTTTTCCTTTACAAGAGTTGCCTTGGTCATGGTGTCTTCACAGAAACAAAACATTGGCTAAGACAGAAGTTGGTATATTGCTGTGATATGCCTGACTTTGTTTTTTGGAAGAATGTGGACTTTGAGATTTTGGATTAGGAAAGCAGTTGTATGCTTTAAGCAGGACTTGGGCCATACTAATAAGAGCACTAAGACTTGAATGCATTTTGTATTATAATATGGCAATGAGCTTATGGAGTCCAGGGAGTGGCCTGTGGTGATTGGGATGAAAATGGCCCCCACAGGCTCAAAAAGAGTGGTACAATTAGGACTAGAAGAAAATTCAAGACATTCTTGAAAAGTTGAGTGCTGTTGGGAAGGGAAAGTGAAGCCATTTTGGGAGCTCTACAAAAAGGGCTCACTGGTGAGAGCTGATAAAAATCTCATTAACTGATGTGCTTTTATTCCATGTAAGACTAAAGTGAACCCTGTCACCACCACCCCCAAAAAGGTCCTGGAGATCTTATCACCAGTTAAGCATATTAAAACAAAGGGGACCATATAGCTCAAGATTGCCGTTTTTGTTAGTTCTAGTGGTCAGGCAGAATAACTTGTTTTCTGCTAAAAGGAAGACAAGGACAAAAGGAAGGACAATAATCAAATAGGAGGGAAATTGTCTGTCATAGTAAGTACTAATTGAAGTTTCTGAGAAGGGTGCAACTTGATAATTTTTTTTTGAAATTAAAATATCTGTCTTGGCTAGTCTTCGTGGGTCATATTTGTAATTCTAGAACTTGAGAAGCAGAGGCAGGAAGATCACCATCACCCTGAGATTAAAATCTATCCAAAGCACAGAGTGACATCCCATGTCCAAAACCCAACAACAAAAAGGAATCTCTTCCCTGCTTATGCTTAGCTTAGATGTTTTAATATCAAATCATTCTCTATACTACAAGGAATATATTTAGTGATGTCAATAAATGATGCAACAATATGTTAAATGTAGATCATAGATGTAAATGATGCTTGCCAGTGGAATGTTAACACTAAAGTTCCTTCTAAAATGGTACTCATAGTCAATGGTTAGAGTCAGGGTTTAGAGAGTGAAGACTTCTCCAACTTCAGGCTATTGAAGACTGACAGAACATAGATAGGGTTAAAGGAATCTCTCCTCAGGTTTCAGGTCTTACTGTTCAAGTTTAGCTCCCCAGGTGGTTTTTATTTCCTGTCTCAAGCTTCAAAATCCCAGAAGAGAAGAGGCAGAGATATTATCTGCAGGAAAAGGTAAATAAGAACCCAAGCTTCCAATTTGTTGCTATTGTTACTATCAGGGTCTCACTGGGTAATCCTGGCTGGCCTGAAACTTCCTATTTGGCCCAGACTGGCCTCAAACTTGCATCAATCCTGTTGGCTTTGCCTCCCAAGAGCCGGGATTACAGGTGTCTATCACCATGCCCAACTCAATGTTGGAAATGCAGTCAGTTGAGTCTGACAGCAGTACTCTTAAATGCTGGTGCATTCAGCCTCCAGGCCCATTGTCTCATCTCAGAGGTATTCTGTAAAGCTCTAGGTATTGATTAGGACTTTCTGTCCCTGGTCCTGTTCTTGGGGGAAAATGAGGTAAAAATCCTTGTCCTTAGGAGCCAATAATCTCTTTTATAGGCTCATTAAAGCACAGGCTGAAATGTAAATGTTATAATGCTTTGGCAGATGGGCATTACTAGGTGCTACAGACAAAGCTGAAGAATAGTCTCATCTTAATAATGCATTACAGCTGCCTTTTAAGTTTCTAACTCAACCTTGGTTGGATCTTAGTTTATTAATTCTGAATTGTCGGTTACATGCTGGATGAATTGGATCTACTATTTGTTTACAATTGTGGATAATATCATCACCTGCAGGGTATACTTTCTTTCCCAGTTAGTGGTGCCTAATTGTACATGAAACAGTTTGCATCACAGACAAAGCCATCAGTCATATTTTCTGAAATTAGTATACCTTCCTGTATTATATTGATTCACTTTTTATTTGTGAAAAGGTATGCTGAGAGAATTAGCTATTAACACAGTAAACACTTCAGCAAATCATGTGGTAAAATAAATAATCACTCCCCAAGGTTTTGTTTTGGCATCTAGGCATCTCATTTACCAGCTTCCTTACAGTCTCATTCTTAGTTTGCTGAGAGTGATAAGTGGATCAACAGAGTTGCAGAAATGTTAGAGGGTTTTTTTGGTTTGGTTTGGTTTAGTTTGGTTTTTTTGTGAACTTACAGTAGGAAGAGAGTGGGGCTGGTTCAGCTTGTTTTCTTCAAGGAAAAAAATTAAAATGGAGACAAACAGGTGAACTCTGGATCCCAAAGTGTAATAAGTAACTATGAAATGAACCCGCCATTTGATACAGAAGCAATTGTAACAATTGTCCTTCGCTGGTCATATACTCATATTACTTTAAACAGCAAATACTTACCCACAGTTGCGTTTCAGTCACATACATATCAGTCATATCAAACAGGTCAATTAGCTAAACTTTAAGCTAAAATTAATGTGCCTCCTAAAAACAATGAGGAGCAATGAACACAGCTGTAATTTTAAAGAAATCCTACATTCATTGACGCCTTGCTGTATAGATTACAGGAATAATTCAGTGGGGGAAATACAGAAAAATGCCTCAAGATGTAATTATTTCTCACTGATGGAGTGCTAGAAGAATTTCATTCAATTCTACAAGGTTTCTTGTTTCTCACATTCTGTTTTTTTGAGATGAGGTATGTGGAGACAATTGCTTATTCACAGTGTAAATTGCTTTACACCGTAAAGGCAGATGTTATCTGTGTCTATCCTTTACCACTTTCGCTAAATGTAAATCTCATCCTTGTGGTCTTTTCTACTGGAAAGAAATCTTCAGCTTTTAGCACAATGCTTTGCACATATAGCACACAAAGCAAATACCCAATTTATTATTTTTAAGAAAGATGAACTTAATTTTTTTCATCTTATAAATAACATTTTTTTTAATTCATGAAAATCAAGTCCTACAAGAAAAGACATCCAAACCAGCACATTATGAGAAAGAAGATAATGCCAAAGATTGAGGTGTGTCACGTTGGTCCCCAGGAGGAGCCTGGCTAATGGTCACTGCTGCTTGGTAGGGGTATGTGTCCTACTGGGAGTTGCTAGTAAGAATCATTACCTTAAATTCTATTTGAACTCTTGATTCTCTGTGCTATTAGATGAAATGATGCAGCCATTAACCAAGTAATTTTGGGTTGATTAGGAAAGAAATTATATGGGTTTTTTTTTCAGTGGTTTACTTTATTAATAGTTGTTTGGTTTAGATGGGATCTGCTTTCCTCATTCAGCTTGCCTGGATGATGCTGTATGTAGGGGTGGGGGATACCAGGCTGGGATTTAAAATGTACTGCCCCTCAGCCTTTGATGCTAAATTTGAGGTTCAGTGACATGGTTCAAAAAAAGTTTACTACATTTTCTTTTCTATTTCTTGTATGTGGAGGGGCTGTGTGTGAAAGAGTACATTCTATTTTCAGATGTCAGCCCTGAACAAAGACCTTTCAATTTTCCCTTGGTTTGGGGGAAAAAAAAATCTCTTTAGGGCGAGAAAGTTCAATGATGTTATTGAGATTATGGCCAATTTGTCTTGAGTTGAGAAAATTTATCTTTTTCTTTAAAAATATGTTTCCTCATGAGTGTGGAAAAAAATAAGGTCCATTGATTTTAGCAAAGCTCTCAGTATCTCATGATAAAAGATATTCTCTCTCTCTCTCTCTCTCTCTCTCTCTCTCTCTCTCTCTCTCTCTCATTTCTTTCTTCTATGAGAAGATTCTTCTTACTTTCATGGTGCTGAGGAAGTGCTTTCTTAGGCTTGGAGTTTTTTGTTTTTTTTTTTTTAACAATAGACCTCTTCAAAAAGAATAGAAACTCTTTTCCAGCTATGTTACAGCCAAGGGGTTATATGTAGAATTTATGAACTTAAAAAATTAAATGCCAAAAAGGCCCCTGGTGATCAACAAATGGGCTAATGAACTGAACAGACAGTTCTCAAAAGAAAAACTGAAAACTGAAAATACTTTTTTAAAATGGACAGCATCTTTAGTCATCAGGGAGATGCAAATTCAAACTGCGTTGAGATTCCATCTCATCCAAGTCAGAAAGGCAATCTTTAAGAAAATAAATGACAACAAAGGATGATAAGGATGTGAGAAAAGGCTTATTAATTGTTAGTTGGAGTATATAAACTATTATACCTACTTTGGAAATAATTGTGGGAGTGCCTCATAAAAATAGGATTGCAAAGTAACCTAGCTATAGCACTTCTGAGTGTATACCAAGAAGGCTATATCATACTACAGAGGTACTTTTAAATTTATATTTTATTGCTGCTTTAGTCACAACAGTATAGATATGGAATCATCTTAGATATCCATCGTCTAATGAAGAAAAAATATGTAAAAATATGGTATGTATACACAATGGGATTCTGAATATTCAGCACTAAAGAAAAATAACATTTGAAGAAAATGGATAGATTTGGAAGTGATTAAGTGGTGTAAACCAAATTTAGATCTTTATATTTTCATATTTTCTTTCATATGCTGGTTTTA
>NC_000086.7:6833705-6835343 GCF_000001635.26 Mus musculus | reverse complement strand
CCCCCCCCAAACACACCACATTTTAAAAAATTAAATATTTTTTAAAAAGAGAGACTAGGCACCTGTTCTTTGGTCACCTGAAAGCAGCTGTTATCGCTTTCATTTCTCTCTTCCTTTCCCTGGAAATTAAATCTTTATAAGATTAGGGAACCTTTATTTTAATAACTAAAAGCAGATAAAGTGAAAATACATGGTGTTAGGTCCACATATGCAATTCCAACATGCTGGAGACAAAGGCAAGAAAGTTGACATAAATTTAAGGCTAGCCTGGTATACAAAACAAGTTTCAAGCCATATAGGCAGGACTAAACAATGAGATTCGGGAATGAGAGAAGAAAATGTATATATGAGGAGTCAGTACATTCCATTGATAACATGTTTTAAGAGTGTTTGCACTTTGAAATATATGTAATATTAAACATTTGGAATAGGAGTAAATAAAGAGATTTGTGTGTACAGTTAAAGAGAATTTCCCTTTGGAAAAAATCCCTTCTTAAATAGTTTTGCAATTTCTTTATGTGTTTGTGAGGGATAGCAATTCATTATCTTGAGGCTAAAAGATGATATTTTACTTTTCCTTTTTTAAAAAAAATACAGATGGAACTCACATATCTTGGGGTTCATCATTTTAATGTGCAGAGTCTTGTGAATGATAATGTGTTCAGAAAGTTGTCCAACCATCAGCATTAAGTGTAAAACGTGTATCCCTCCTAAAGGAAGTCTTGTACGCCTCAAGCTCCCCCCCCTCCTTCCTCGTGATCATCAGTCTCCTCCTTTTTGTCTCTCAGGACTCGGTTATCTTGGACATCTCCTACAGCTGGAAGAAATGCTTTAGGGGAGCTTGTTGGGGAGCAACCCAGCCAGAGGTTGCTAGAGCTTTCCTTTGGAATATTTGGTCTCGCCTCCATAATTTGTGTCAGAGAACAGCCAGGGGCTATGGAGTGGGTACAAAATGAATACGTGCTATGACCTTTTAAAGAGTAGAAATACTGTTTAAGATTCTTTCTCTTTCATTTCATTTCTTAACTTTTTCTTTGAGAGACGGTTCCTTTGTGGGCCTTGACAGTGGCTAAGAAACACTTCCTTTTAGACTTTCTTTTGATAAGTTTTAGATTGGGGATAAATTTTATTAACTACATTGGTTGTATCTCTATTTTCTTTGGGGGAGTTGATCATTTTGTTCCTATCCTTAGCAGGATTTTATGTTTATTTCCTTCTCAACCCACAAAGCTCTCTGTGAGCAATCGTTTCAAGGCCTTATGCTTTTGCTCTTTTCTCCTCAGGGTCCTGCTCTATACTGGGCCCCTCTGGGAGCACCAGGTGAGGAATAAGAATCATTGCTTTGGAAATACGTCAGCACTCAGGAGATGTTCTTAGAGAAATGACGGTCCTAGGTATTACACAAAGCAATATATTAGTATTCCAGAAACTCCGCAACATAGAAAGGAATCAATAGATCCTATTAGCCATCAGGCTTTGGCTTTGTCCTTATTGACCTTACTGCAAACAAAACCATTCTAGAAATTGTAAAGTATCATACTAGCAGAAATGATTTTGCCAACTTTCTTACAATACTCTTTGGCCTTCGTAGATTTTTCCCTCTTCTTGGAAGTCATTGTGGGTAAAGGCACTGCCCGG
>NC_000086.7:6831968-6833605 GCF_000001635.26 Mus musculus | reverse complement strand
CTATTTAAAAATTGCTAATACTATTTCTCTTTATATTTCAATGGCAATTCTGAGTATTATTAAATCGACTCCATATATGTATGTATGTCCATATTACAGATATCATGGTATACATCAGGCTATTTAAATAAGCATTTAATTCTTACTTTGAAACTGATGAGAATGTATTTTCATTTATTCCCAGTAGCAATCTCTCTGTGGTTATTGAACAAAGCCAAGGAATACTGCATTGCACCAGGCATTGAGAAAGATAGTCCCTACTTTTGAGAAACTCAAACAAATAGGTGAGCTAATTAAAAGACCAATTAAGATTTACCCAATATTATATATGATAAATGTTTGCTATTTTGGCAGTGCCAAACTTAGTTTATTATTTTACTTTTAGGAAATAATAAAAAACTATTTTCATAATAAATGCTTATTCAAATAAATATGTATATAAAGTCACATGATAAAATTTGGAGAAAGTCTATGCTTTATAAAAAACCATGTGTCCAAAACATTAGCTATTTGCACAAAAACTGTACTTTTATAGCATTGGGCAGTGGTAATTACTATATTGTTATCAT
The DNA here is from genome assembly GCF_000001635.26 of Mus musculus. NCBI lineage: Eukaryota > Metazoa > Chordata > Mammalia > Rodentia > Muridae > Mus > Mus musculus. The sequence continues at coordinate 6,833,036 of NC_000086.7, read as the reverse complement.
TAACAGGGATACACACACCCTTCTTTGCACAAATCAAAGTCACAAATGTGTTATTCTCCCCACACTTTCCTCAGTCACTCATACAGGGTGATTATAATTTTATAACTGCTCAAAATCCATTAAATAGAAATACAAACTTTCTTCAGGCACAACACAACTGATGGAAGACAAAGAAACGGGACCTGCTTCACAGAAGTCCCACCCATCCCCCCAAGAGAGTCATAGCACTGTTAAAGAACCAATTCACACATCTGTACTTACATTTACTGCCACCAGGTGGGAGGCCAAGGCTCATTTCCTGGGAATCAGAACAGTTTAGAAGGGGAGGACCAGAAAGGCTTAGTCCACAAACCTTGTAACCCTGGTAGCTACTGGGAAAGAAAACATGAGGCACCTTTTCGTAGTCTTATGTCTGCATAGAACTGCAGCTAATAGGTCCTGAAACCTTACTGAATGCTCCAAAGAGAGCAGAGTACAGGCTGGAAGATTATCTGTCTGTCTGTCTCCTGCCTGTCTATCTACCTACCTACCTATCTCCTGCCCGTCTATTTATCTACCTACCTATCTCCTGTCTGTCTGTCTGTCTGTCTGCCTGCCTGCCTGTCTATCACAATGCCAGCTAGCAATATCACTTGCAGGATAAAAACTTGCAGTCATATTCAGCCACTTGCTTTTGCCTCTTTCTTTTGAATTTTCAAGCTAGTTTCTTCAAAGAATTTCTTTAAATAGTGAGACTTGTATTGTTTGAGATTGTGTGGGTGGTATATGTGTGGTGTGTGTCTTTATGTGATGTGTGTATGATGTATGTGTATTTCTCTGTGTGTGGTATGTGTATGTACATATGTGATGTGTGAGTATGTATGGTATGTGTGTATTTCTGTGTATGCTGTGTATTTCTGTATGTGGTTTATGTGTGTAGTGTGCATTTGTGTGTGAGTAGTGTGTAGATGTGACTATTTGTGTATGTTGTGTGTGCATAGTATGTGTACATTTTCTGTGGTTGTGGTGTGTGTATGTATTTGTGTGTGATGTGTGTGTATTTCTGAGTGTGTAATTGTGTATGATGTG
>NC_000086.7:6778979-6781968 GCF_000001635.26 Mus musculus | reverse complement strand
ACAGTTTTGATAATTTGGTGGTGAGCAGAAGCCAGAGGTCTCTGGCCAGACCAATGATTCATTGCCAGTTTGTGTGTGTTTTTCCAAGCTTTCCTCAAGGAGGCAGTGCTTGAGAATAGTCTTACCCCAGCTAATAAGGCAACCTATTTGTTTTGAATGTTAATATACAAGTCAGCTGCTTGAAAAGACTGCAGAAGAAAATGGCTATATTGCTGAAGATCAGCTGTTACCAACTGCACCAGCGGGCAACTGAAAGATAGCAGAGAAGAATTGAATTCCTTAACAATGTGAACATTTACCTAGATCTTTTGTATCCTTGGAATCTCCAAGAGCCTTCATTAGTTTATCTACAGGTCCTTCCTGATGGATACTTGGGGTTCCTAACTCTACAGATAAGTGAATCCACAAATGCCTCACTCTTCTGACGGTAAACTCAACCCCCTGGGGTCTCTGTCTCCTATGAATGCTGTCTCATGCCATTGAGCCACCCAGCCAGTATATGTGAGCAGGTACCATAGAAAAGAAACTAACCTGATTACCCTTGCCTTGATTCTTCCCATCTGGCAATAGATAGTTTCCAGTCAATCTGGTAAAATATGCTTTCACAGCTAAGGAGGGATTATTTTCACTGAGAATTGGGGAAAAAATGGTCCTGCCCCCCCCTCAGCCTGCCTTCCTGAGGTCAAAGGGAGAATGCTTCAGAAGGCCACTCAGGTAATTAAGGAGCCAGCCCCCTGTCCCCCGTTTTCAGCCTAGTTCCCAATTTTTCACTTAAGATGGCTACGGGTCAGGTGATTCTTGCTCATCTCCCACTCACCAGCTCATTGCAGACCTTTCCAAAAAGACAACAGCTAGCCTCAGGGTTAGGGTGAGCTCCCTGTGTGGCTACCCACCCTCCTTTTCTTGAAATCTAAGTAAGAAAGAATATCTGCAGGAAAAGGGGAAGATTCATCCCTGAGATTTTGATTGTTTTCCCTTGTCCAAGTCACCATCGTCCCATTTTACTTATTTAAATAAATCCCCAGCCCTTTGTCTTTTTTCAGACTTTCACTGTAGACTTTATCATTGCAGATATCTGGCTATTTTATGATGCCAGTTCTACCCCGAAAGCCCTGCTGCATTCTGCATTCTACAAGTGTGCCGTCAAACAGCAGCAAGATTTTCAAGATGTGTCCCTGCCAAGCAGCTGCATAGGCTTTCTTTATTGGCATGTTGCATTATCTGCTTGTGCCTCTACCTGTGTGTTTGTCTTTGGGGGAAGCTAAAGTGAGGCATATATTTAAGCCTTGTTGTGATTTTCACCGTTTTAGACTATGGAAACCAGAGACAGGGAGAAAATCAGATACACTGGAGGTAAACATTGAAAACCTTCCTCGCTCTCTGGCATGGACTGGTGCCAGAGGACCCTTCATTCATTTTTGTTTTCTCCCAGATAAGTGCAATGTTTCCCAAGAAACTGCTGGCGACGGGTAGAGATGAAAGTTGTGGTTCACATGCTCTGCTAGCAAAACCCAACTAGTGTTTTTCACATTTGCCAAGCCAGGACTGCAGTACTATCCCAACTGGTCCTGGCTCGGGATGACAGTTGCCCGCTTGTGACGCCGCGCGTCACTGTATCACTGTGCTTGCACCTACCTGCTGGGAAATTCTGCAGACAGACAGAATGGTGGCTCCAACGCAGGCTCTCCCCCTCCTCCCAGCGAACCTTGCCCTTCCCCTGCAGTGCGCGTGGGCGCCGCCCTTCCCCTCACCTCTGCCTGGATCCCAGTGCCCAGCAGTGGACAGAGGCACCAGGCACCTCCCTGGAATGTCTTCAGCTGCATCTCAGCTGATGTGCCCCCTGCTCCTCAGTGGCAGGGAGGGGGCCAAGCAGGCAGAGGCTCTGCAGTTTGGGCCTCTGCGGCAATGACTGTGGCAGAGGTGTGTCCCATCTCCCTCCCCCCTCAGTGTCTTCCACTCCAGTGCCTCGAGCCAGCCCCAAATACTTCAGGGTATCTTGTGTTCCCCGGGGTGCCTTTCAATGCGTTTTCAAGATATAGGCGCTCACTGCACTGTCACTTCCTCCTATGGGGGAAACTGCTCTGACTCCCACTTCTGCTATCACCTCTTTTCCTAACCCAAGCAGCCTACTCTCTTTTCCCACATGTTGCTTCCCGCCTCCCAACCACTTCCCGCTTCCTCGCCACTTCCCGCTTCCCCGGGTCTCCCATTCCCACATCTTTCTATGCAGTGAGTGGTAGTCAAATGGATTCAAGGGATACCCGGAGTCTAGCAAACTCCATAGTCATCGGACCTAGCCTTGGCCCCCGCCCCCTGGGGTCTTTTTTCTTACCTTTATTCTGGACCACGTTATTGGCGGTTTGGGCGACGGCAATGGCAATAGCACTGGAGATGCTGTTCCACTTTTCTCTCCAGGAACTACCTGCAACAGATGTAGTGCTGGACTCATTCTTAGACAGGACTCTGGAGTTGGCTCTGGCCAGGACTCTGGGGCCCTCTCCATGGCAGGATCTGGGGCTGGTTCTAGGGCCAGTTCTGAGGCCAACTCTAGGGTTGGCTCTAGGACAGGTTCTGGGGCCGGCTCCGAGGCCAGCTCTGGGACAAGTTCTGGGGCCGGCTCTGAGACTGGTTCTGGGGCCGGTTCTGAGTCTGGTTCGGGGTCCGGCTCTGGGGCCGGCTCTGAGTCTGGTTCGGGGTCCGGCTCTGGGGCCGGCTCTGAGTCTGGTTCGGGGTCCGGCTCTGGGGCCGGCTCTGAGTCTGGTTCGGGGTCCGGCTCTGGGGCCGGCTCTGAGTCTGGTTCGGGGTCCGGCTCTGGGGCCGGCTCTGAGTCTGGTTCGGGGTCCGGCTCTGGGGCCGGCTCTGAGTCTGGTTCGAGGGCCGGGTCCGAGTCCGGTTCTGAGTCCGGCTTCGGGGCCGGCTCTGGGGTTGATTTTGCGTCTGTTTCTGTGGCTGGTTCTGGAGTCGCCACTGCACAGGGTCCCAGAGCAGG
>NC_000086.7:6775801-6778668 GCF_000001635.26 Mus musculus | reverse complement strand
TGGGCAGTGCCCTGGGCCACCGTAATCTACACCGTCCATTGCAGCACACCGTCTGAGGTCCAGGCAGCCGGGGTCCCTAAGCTTAGAGGGCTAAAGAGCCCTTGGGCGGTCCACCCACTCCTATCTGACATCCCTTTGCAGGGTGCCAAACTTTGCACCCGCTTCGCTCCATGGTTTGCGCAGCTCTGAGGTCTAACCCAGGGGCGCGCAGCGTCTCGCGGAGCTGGGACACGCCCCTTGGTGAGCGCACACCTCTTCGTAAGCAGCTACGGGTTTGATGGGCGGGAAAGAGTAAGGCTTGAGAACGCGACTGGGCAGAGCGCTTGATGACCTCTTACCGACGTGCGCAGGAAAGGGGGGGGGCAAAAAAAGAGGAGGGGGAATTGAGTGTCTTGTGGGGAGGATTTGGAGCCTGGCCGGGGTTAACCCTTTAGTGACACGAATGGGGGGGGGGAGAGAGAGAGAGAGAGAGAGAGAGAGAGAGAGAGAGAGGGAGAGAGAGAGAGAGAGAGAGAGAGAGGAGACACGACAGAGACAGAAAGAAGTTGAGGGTCTTTGCAATCCATCCACATTCTACGGAGCTGCTGCTGGTCTTAAGCTTCTATAAGGTAGCTGCCCTCCTACCTCAGCAGCAGGTGGATCTAGCCTGGGACCAACCACTTGCCCTCTTCCCAAGTCAGGATGGACAAGTAATCCCTTTTATTTAACTCAGAACAAGAAATAAACCTGCAGAGATTGGAAAGAGAGACACGGGGATGAAGGTGGGGGTGGGGAGACACTCCTCCGAGTTTCGGGGGTTTTGTTTGTTTTTGTTTGGTTTGGTTTGTTTGTTTAATTTCTGCGCTTTTCTAAATCAGAGCAGTTGAGGAGGTTGCTATTCCGTACTGGGTTTGCGGTGCTTTGGGAAGGGAGTGCTATGAGGGAGAACTGGAGCCCTGGCTTTCTGCAGCCTGCAGATGTAGCCCTGAGCACCAGACAGCAAGGCGAGAGAGTGCCCTGGCAGTGGTGGTGGCTAGGCTGCGAGCTCAGCAGCTGAGGCTATGCTGATCTCCGCAGCTTTCTGGCATCTGAGTACCCAGGCTTTGCCATAGGAGACACAGTCTTCTTTTAGCTGGACTTGCTGAGCATCTGCGGACTTTTAATCTAACATGTGAGTGTCTGTGTGTGTGTGTGTGTGTGTGTGTGTGTGTGTGTGTGTGTGTGTGTGTGTCTTTGCAAACGATCATATTCTGGACTGAGGGAAAAAATCATTTCAAAACCCCACACCTCGGTTTTTTTTGTTTTTGTTTTTGTTTTTTAGCTCCTGAAGCACTCTGACATTAGGGATGGAAAACTGTGTTGCAAAAAGGACAGGTCGCTGCAGCAACACTCTTCCCACCAACGACATTAGGAGACTTCAGAAGCTCTATCCTTGTTAGCCATAGACATATACCTACAAACCATCATCTTAGACCTAGACATTAGACACCAATATGCTGCCATACAGAATTAAAATTTGAGAAGTCTTCCCATGAAGGCATGGCTGGGCGGGGGAGGAATACCTATAAACCTAATTTGAAATATGACAAGTGAATTTATCTCCCACACAGAGAATGCTGCAGTTTGGATGGCAACCCTCCATCTGCAGCCCCTCCTCCATCAATCGTCTTCCAGAGTACAACATCCACTGGTCCCTATTCCTTTGTGAGCTGATACTCGCCAATAATTTCCTAGAACCTGCAGTATTTTTTTCTGTTCTCAACACCATCTTAACAATGAATACCACTGAAGACAGTCTCATATATGCCTCCCCCCAACACATACACACTGCAAAGACCGGAATCTATAATGCCATGAGCATTTCTCAGACACTTGCAGCAGCATCTTTACTTAAACCTACCATTCTGCATACATGTCACACTGCTTGACAGCTACTAAGCCCAGCATAGGGAGCATCTCTAACCTCTAGGATGGGAGAAACCCAGGGGAGTGGAAATCCTCAACTCTCTTACTTGGCAGGCCTCTTGCCAGTAATCTTACCTTATGTGCCCACCTACTTCTTCCTCCTTGGGATTTTTCTCCTCTCTAAGATCTCACACTCAAACAAGCTGCATTAACCTTGTGTGTTTGTAAGGGAAACCCACAAGTGTCACATCAAACCAGTGGGTAAGCCCAGGCTTGGAGGTCATTTCTCAGGCTTTTATACCCTGGTGCAAACAAAACAAAATAAAAGCAAACAAACAAAATGTTTGGAATGAACTGGTGTTTAATGTTTAATGTTCCTTTTGCAAAGCTTCAACATAGAGCCGGAAAGACAGAAGGCTATGAAGCCACCGAATAAGCTGGCCTCTCAGGTTTAGAAGCAGATGATTTTGCCATCAAGCATGACGGCACTAGGAGACAACTTGGAATTATCACTTTATGTATATTCCATGAACTCTTGTTTATAATTCTGTCTGTGCTCAGTCACAACAGGTCTAAAATTTACTGTGTGATCTCTTGCTGCAAGATCATTTGGGTGTTGTTTGTGTACAGATTTGACTCCAAGAGGGTAGTATATACTGATTTGTCTGTTTTGATCTTTCTTCTTCTAACCAGCTTTGAATGCAACGTCTTATATATGACATTTTTTTTTTTTTGGTAAGCAAGGAATCAGAAATGTTGATTAGTACATGATCTGTGTGTGTGTGTGTGTGGGGGGATTTGCTGCAACTAGTATACTTCCTCTCCTCCATAACCAGTTCTTATTAAAAACAAAACCAGAAAAGGCTTTGATTAGAAGAGATGTTAGTGTATGTTCCTCAAATTCTAATCCAGTGATGAAGCCAGAGTAAGATTCACAAAGTGTTTGCTAAGCAGCTCGTGCCTGCAGGTTCTGGGTAGGGTTT
>NC_000086.7:6631556-6775701 GCF_000001635.26 Mus musculus | reverse complement strand
CTTACTGGGTAGGGTATTTTTTCTGCTGTGCTTTTCAGGGGGAATTTGGTACTTTAGATAGCACTCTTAAACTAACTGTTTAAGAAGAGGCTGGAGAACCATCACAACATTAAAGCTCTTCCTCCTCTTTCTCATTTCATTTTCATTATTGAATGTGAGCAATAATGCAGTGCTAGAGGGCCTCTAGTATTAAAGCAATAGTTATAAATTTCCTAAGTCCACCTTTTTTACAGAATAGTTGAATGAAATCAGTGTGTTTTCGGAGTCTTAGCAGCTGCCTACCTTCCCCACTGTTGCCAGCTTGGCAATATTCAAAGCCCAAATAGAATCTTTTATAATAATCTTCTGAATAAGATAAAGAGATGAGGTGATGAACAGCATCATCCTTCCCAGAAAAATCATAAGCATCTGGGGGCTGGTGAGAAAGCTCAACGAAGAAGGTAGACGATTCTGACAGTTTAGGTTGGATTAAAATGCAAACCTGTCATCCTTCAGTCAGTTTGGTCTCCTAGGGTTTAAGAGACACAGGGTTGTAGATTTTAAAAGGTATGTTCTGATAATGCATTTTGACTTCTAAACTACATCTAAATACATTATCTCTCTTGAGCCTCATAACTATTGTCTGAAAAAGGAAGTTTGGACTTCCATTGCACATGCCTATCCCTTGACTTTTATAGACAAGAAAATACAAGTCCAGTGAGATTAAATGCTGTGTCTAAGGACACAGAGATAATTGGTGGCAGGACAGATATTTAGAACTTGTGTTACTTAACTTCTAGCTGAGACTCACTAGAGTCCAGTGCTGATTTGAGGACTGTAAGACAATGGCTATGTAAATACTCTCCTTAGCAAATTGAGAAACTGTCCTAATGCCATTTTTACCTTTGTGTTCTCTCTCTCTCTCTCTCATACACACAAACAGAGCAAGTGAGCGAGCAAGCAAGAGAGTGAGAGAGAGAGAGAGAGAGAGAGAGAGAGAGAGTTAGTGACCTGCAATAAAGCTCACTATAAGAATTCCCTGTTCAGAGGAATCGTATTTAATATGTATGTAATAGGATAATCCACCCACAGTGTGTCCATTTTATTTGTTCTATTTTTATGTTTTCCTGAAATGAAGCATCCCATGGTTAAGATGCATTTACTGCCAGTATGAAGCTTATATAGCCCAGTTAGGAGCCATGGGAAAAGAGAAGAGGAGGCGGAAACCAGAAACACATTCCTTCCCAGAAGAATCATAAGAACCTGGGGCTAGGGAGGTAGCTCAATGAGTACAAGCATCTGCTTCCAAACCTGACAGTTTGCGTTCAAGTCCCAGGATGCACATGGTAGAAAGTGAGAACCAACTCCTACATTTGGAGTCTGGCCCCGACATGTGTGCATGCACACTAGACCTATATTATGTCCTTATAATTTAATATCTCTCAACCTCAAATTTCATCACCTGAAAATGGAGCGAGGGATACTCATAAGGTAGCTCTGTGGATTGTGGCAAAAAAAAAAATCTCAGTGATGCTGTGTGAAGTAGGGATGATGTACTAAAAAGAAGTGTATCCGGAAGTAGGTCTAATAGTCAGTTAACAAAGATCAGCAAAGGGCAAGAACGGAATATTTTGGGGCAAGGAGAAAAGAATGAATTGCAACCCATGGTGAGAGTGAGTTGGGCTATCTGAGGGCAGGGAACCACACCAAGGACTGGTGAGAGTTTGGGAAGAATAATAGGAGCAGGGTGTTAAGCCTACACTGTTTTTGTTTTAAAGCCAACTGAGAACCAATAGATGTTGGTTCAGTGTAGGGATTATATGGTGAAACTGTTCTATGAGAAAAATTATTCTTGACAGTAGATTTTATTCTGGAAGCAGCTACTGACCTACCTTGGTTCCCTGACGTCATATGTAGTGTATTTGGAGTCATTTGTAAAATCACAACTGTTCATTTTGTTGCTGCAACCTGTAGTTTTGGGTCTGTATTGCCAAGGCTTGTGCTTTATCTGCTTGCACAGTCTGCTTAACCACCTACATGAACATTTGGATTCACTCCACAATAGGCTACTCATGGATACAATATGCTAATGGAACTTCTTTTTTAATTGTTTCTTTTTATTTTACATGTATCATGTTTGCCTGCATGTATATTTATACATACCTGGAGCTCACAGAAGCCAGGAAAAGTCACCAGATCCCCTGGATCTGGAGTTAACAGATGGTTGTAAGCTGCCATGTGGGTACTGAGAATTGAACGCAGGTCGTTTGCAAGAGTATCAAGTGCATCAAGGGCTCTAAACCACTGAGCCATCTCTGCAGACCTGCTAACGTAGTTTCTAATATGAAATTCTAACTAATGATGAATAATCAGAGGATGAGAGAAAAGGACTTTGTAGACAGAAGTGAAGGAAAGTAAGAAAAAAAATAAGTCTTTGTAGCATCTTTGACATACTATGACTTAGAGATGGCAGAAAGAAAACAATGACAGATGTTGGTTTTGCAACCCAATGTTACTTGTCTAACTTAAGACAAGGAAAGAAGGAGATAAGAGGCAGGAGTGGGTGGGTTGGGGAGCAGGGGGAGGGTATAGGGGATTTTTGGAGAGGAAACAAGGAAAGGAGATAGCATTTGAAATGTAAATGAAGAAAATATCTAATAATAATAATAAAAAGAGGTAGGGGACAAGGGAGGGAGGGAGAAAAGGGGACTCTTTGTTGATCGTGCCTATAATTACAGCATCCCAGAGGCTAAAGCAAAAGAATTATGAGTTCACAGCTATCTTGGGGCTATGCAGAGAGCTTGTCAGGTCTCAGAAGATGACCAAAACACCCAGATAATTGGAGTTAAATTGTCGCTGGTCTATCTGAGAATAATCACCTGTAAAAGATAGGAGAAAAAAATTAAAACACCTGTTAAAGTACACAAAGACTAATAGGATCATTACTAAGTTTATAATATCTATAACCTGTTTGTACCATGGAAATCTAGAGATTTCAGTTCCAAACTTTTTGCCAAGCAATATGATGCTTCGTATAGTTTCACTATGATTTTTACACCATATAAAGCAGACAAGAGATTAGTAACAATTTTAGGAATATATCCTTTGAGTTGAATTAAATGGCCATTGTGAAACATCCCATCTAGTAATCATTTTTAAGATAAAAGAAATAGCTCTGACGTGGTTAATGTACTGTTGCAAATTATTACAATCATCCTCTTGAAGAGGAGATAACTGGAAATTCAGAAGCACTTGAAGTGGGTGAGAGTCCAAAGACCTAACAGCTGTCATAATTGATATTTCTAGCATAGTCTCAGTCCCATATAAGGAATGAATTTTCATTTTGGATTTAGGAGGACAGATAAAAAGGCTGGCCATAATCAAAGACGCCTATTTAAAAGGAATAACGTTACTTAACATTTAGATTGTGTTTGGTATTTTAAGTAATTTAGATTTAAATGTAAATTGATATAGTAATGTAGTAATTTTTAATCTTATATTACTTGCACAAACGAATGGGTTTCATTATGACACTTCATACATGTATATAATGTATTTTAAGTATCTGTAATCCTGTTATCATATCCCACTCCACCTCCATGCACTTTTCTTCCTCTATCTCCAAGCCTACTATCTTTGATGAGGGGTGAAAGCTACACTTTATCTATATCATCTATATCTGTATCACATATATCTGTATTTGCATATATGCAGTGTATGGTTAAGTATCTAGAATGCAATTAGAATCACATTGGTTTAAGAACGTGGAAGGAGTAGAATTTACTGTAGGTTCCATAATCTCACTAGCCACAGATCGTGGACTAGGTTTACAAGACTAAGCATGGATTCCCTCCTTTTGAGAGAGCCTAAGTCCAATTTGACAGCCATTGGTTACCCATGAGACATGAGTGCCTTTGGAGATACTGTGCCTGGCTGGTCATTGCAGTTATATTTTGTTGGGGTGGGAGAGAATTGTGTCAAGGAAAAAAATGTCTTAAGCTCTTCAGTAAAACTGCATTTTCCCCCAACGTAATTTTGATTAAGAAATTATTGCACCCATGTACAAATAAAAACTAACTATATATACTTTATATTTTTCTAAATTGTCCAAGAGCAATATAGAACCATTGCCCTAAACTTACAGTCAACAAAATCTTGTGCAAATTTATGCAAAGTGTTTTAATGTGATAGAAATTTCCATTTTTCAATAAAACTACATGTTGATTAAAGCAGAACTTTCAGTACTCCATTGTATGATGAATAAGTATAAATAAACCATTCAAAGCCATTATAAATCTTGGCTACTAATGCTACTTTTCTGATTGAGGAACTAAGGAAAATTTCAAGTTCTTTTGTCACTCATCTCAATCATAGACCAGATGAAACTTGCACATCTTGTATTTACCGCTATAAAAACACTGAAAGTGGTTATAGGACTAATTCTAGGAAATCAAATAATCATTTCTGTTGTAGCAAGGTACAACTGTGAAATGTTTCAGGAAGAGATGATGTAAACAGGGGGAAGCATAAAATGTTATAACTATATCACAATACTTTTAAATTAACAAAAGAAGAAAGACCAGTTTTCTAGCCAGAAAGGAATAAACAGTAAAACTTTCCCTCAGTGTTCATTTGAATAAGGATTGAATACCAGTACCACTTAGTGACTTTCTCGCATATCCAAAGGGAATCAGAAGGGTACCTACCCCTTTCCAAGTTTTAAATCAGAAGTCATAAATCCAGCTGCCTAGTCTGAGGACTTGGATGGCACAATGAAGACGAACAAAATAGGTGTAGAACTTGCTGGAAATATCAAAAGATTGCATTAGGACCTTGCTCTGGGATCCCCATGGCTCCAATGTTCAAATCAACATTTAACCCAACGATGTCTTCATCTTTGCTCAAAAAAAAAAAAAAACATAGATGAGTTCCTCAGTATAGAAGACAGTTTATTTCCAAGTAGACGAGAAATATCCTCTCCAGCAGTGGAAGGGGACAGTGGTGACTCTCAGAAACCACTTAGAGCACTGTTTGCCTACCATTCTTCCCAAACATCAAACCAAGGAAAAAACATTAGAAAGATGCAAGAAACAGGTAGGGGAAGAAACTTAGTACAAATAGATGCTCATAGGCTAAATTGTGAGGAAGATAGTTTTTTTTCTCCTTCTTCCAGTAAGCCACTCTCTTCCTAGCTGATGAGTTGTCCCTGTATGTCTCTTTGTTCATTGTGACTTAAATCAAAGTGCACACTTTCTTGGCTCTATGGTAAGAAGAAATCTTGATGAAAATCTTCACACAATTGAAGTGATTTACAAGTACAAAATACCACTTAATTCAACTGTCTTAGGTGAAATTAATGCATTAAAATAGCCAGTTCCAGGCCAGAAAGATGACCCAGTGTGTAAAACTGCTTGTCACTCAAGACTGATAACCTGAGTTTAGTCCCAAGAACCCATATGAAAAAGCCAACTATGGTGGTAAACATCTGTGATGCCAGAACTCCCAAAGTGAGATGAATGGCAGAAACAGGAGATTGCTCAGAAGATTTGGAAGAACCTAGCCTTGAGGACAGAAAAAGATACAAGAGAGATTCTATTTTAGCAAGGTGGATGGAGAGAACTGACATATGAAAACATATCATGCGCGCACACACACACGCACGCACGCACGCACGCACGCACGCACGCACGCACACACACATGCATACATACAGAGTCAGATGTAGAACTTTGTCACCAATCACCTTTTGGTTCTAAGTCTACTGCCTCTGGTTGTAAGATTTGGGATTACAGCAGTTCTTGGTAGTGCCTATTTCCATCAGCTACATTCCCCATGTTACAACTAGACCAAGTGGCTGTCCTCTTTCAGCTTCACGAACCTGTACAATAATAATGCTCCTTTGCAACTGGGTCTCAAGACATTAACTTAGCTTTGGGACAAAGATGATACAGCCTGACTCTCGAGTTCATTGGGATTTCCTCATTTATTCATTTCAAAGTAAATACTAAATACCAGTGACATGGTAGATCCTTGTCTGAATGCTGGAGATTCGCCAATAAACAAGGCACACCAGCATCTTTGCTCAAATAACATAGAAATAGAGCTCAGGGGCAATACAGATATTAGACAGTCAAGGAAGTACATACGCAGAAACTGCATTGGAAAAATAACAAATGGGATGCAAATAACAGCAACAACAAAGGAAACCTGAAGCAGGATAATAGGATAGAAAGTTCATAAAAGGCTTCTCTGGTTAATTCATCTATTCATTTGCTTAATCTTATACACATTAAAAATAGTTTGAAATTAAATTTATCAATACTAATATCAATAACAAAGCTGCCAGAACAAGTTCAAAAATGTTTTTCTACTAACGATAAACTTTCAGCCTTTTGACAAAGTTTAAGAATCATAAAATGAATACTCATGTTTTTCTAAAAAATTATTCACCAAACATTGATAATTTTGTAATATTTGCTTAATATGTAGTTCCTTTCTCTCTTTCTCTCTCACTTTTCTCCCTCCCTCCCTCCTTCCCTTCCTCCATCCCTCTTCCTAGCCCTCCTTCCCTCCCTCCCTCTGTCCCTCTCCCCACCCCTTTGTTTCAAAGTTAGTTGCGTACATGTAGATTTTGCTCCTAGAAGTATTTCAGTATGTATCTCATAAGGAAAATAGACATTCTCTTCCATAAAGTATGTATTGATCAAGAAAACTAACAAACAGTACATTTATAATTGTTAACGTACAATGCACACCCTATCTTTTCCATTTTCCCAACCAATGATCTCTATACAGGTTCTTTATAAAAAGAGAATGAATTAGAGATAACACTTAGTTTTTGTCTCTCTATTCTCCTTTAACCTAGAATAGATTCTAGTTTTTTGTTTTATCTTCAGTGCATTGGTATTGTTGAAATGCACAAACCAATTAGCTCAGAGAGTGGACTTGAGTTTGGATTTGATTGAAATTGTTTGCAATTATCCATCTATGGAGTGGTTTTTGTTTTTTGTTTTTTGTTTTTTGTTTTTTGTTTTTTTGTTTTTTTTTTTACTTGTAGAAGCTACTTTCTGATGAGCCCTGAAAATAGGAGTCCTCAAGAAAATGATCTAGAGAAAATGACTCCAGGCAGAGGGAACAGCAAGTAATAAAGGCTCTCAGATGGGAACAAACTTGTTTGGGGGGGGGGGGAGTGGGCCAGAATGGCCTGAAGATCAAGGGTAAGAGTAGTATGAGGTGAAGCCAGATCATCAGGCAGGATTCAGATTGCAATAACCCACATACATTTGAGAAATTGCAATCCCGAACCACCAAAGAATTTAAGCAATTTGATGGTATGATATAAATTTTCAAGTCAAAGTGATTCGTATTTTCCCAGAACTTTCCTATAAAACTTTCAATAGCTTGTGATATAAGCAAGTTAGTTAGTTGTCCCAGCTATAGGAACCCTCTCTTCATTATCTAGTCTCCAGAAGAAACTGTTTAGAACAAGTTTGCTAAGCTAAACAATATGTTTATAAAGCTGACTTATAAGCTTTTAGATTATTGCTTATGAAAAGACATTCGTTCAATACTACCTTCAACCTCCACACATAGGAGGAAAGATCCCATTGTACCACTGTCTACATTGTACAACAAGTATCTCAAATTTTAATACATCACTATTTAGGGTGTGTACTATTGTGACTATGCAAATTCTGTAGTTGAGTTATATAGCACACTATGATTACTTTTGTTTGCTTGTATATGTGCTTGATTTTCATGGAGCTGGTAGCTTATTTATTTGTTTATTTTTATGCACATGGTAGTAGCTCATCTACAATCCATTCCTCAATTGACTAGATATTTATCAAATATATGAAGATACACAGATTATTGTATCAATTTTATCTTCTTGGAGACATCCTTTGAAATTGTCCAATTATTCTCTAAATCCATAGAACTCTTTCATCTCTGATAGCCCTAGTAATTGCAAATGTATTTCACCATTATTTCCTAGTTATTGTTAGAGAAGTTACAAAAGTTTTGAGATTTATGAAGCCATTCTACTTGCTGATATTTTACAATGTTTTTCTGTAGACCCTATTACTTTCTTTTTTTTTACTCTTAGTGTACAACACCCCATTAATATCACTCTGTGCAAGGAGTGGATACAAAAAATGTGGTACATTTATACAATGGAGTACTACTCAGCGATTAAAAACAATGAATTCATGAAATTCCTAGGCAAATGAATGTATCTGGAGGATACTATCCTGAGTGAGGTAACCCAATCACAAAAGAACTCACATGATATGCACTCACTGATAAGTGGATATTAGCCCAGAAACTTAGAATATCCAAGATACAATTTTCTTTTTTACTTATTTATTTATTTATTAGATATTTTCTTTATATACATTTCAAATGCTATTTTGAAAGTTCCCTATACCCTCTCTCCACCCCACTCCCCTACCCACCCACTCATGCTTCTTGGCCCTGGCAATCCCCTGTACTGGGGCATATAAAGTTTGTGAAGGAAGACCAAAGTGTGGATACTTTGCTCCTTCTTAGACTGGGGAACAAAATACCCATGGAAGGAGTTACAGAGACACAGTTCGGAGCTAAGACAGAAGGAAAGACATCCAGAGACTGCCCCACCCGGGGATCCATCCCATATACAAGCACCAAACCCAGACACTATTGCATATGCCAGAAAGATTTTGCTGACAGGACCCTGACATTGCTCTCTCTTGTGAGGCTATGCCAATGCCTGGCAAATACAGAAGTGGATGCTCACAGTCATCTACTGGATGGAACCCAGGGCCCCTAATGAAGGAGCTAGAGAAAGTACCCAAGGAGCTAAAGGGGTGTGCAACCCTATAGGAGGAACAACAATATGAACTAACCAGTACCCCAGAGCTGTGTCTCTAGTTACATATGTAGCAGAAGATGGCCTAGTCGGCCATCAATGGGAGGAGAGGCCCTTGGTATTGCAAAGATTATATGCCCCAGGACAGGGGAATGCTAGGGCCAGGAATTGGGAGTGGGTGGGCTGGGGAGCAGGGTGGGGGGAAGAGTATAGGGGGCTTTGGGGATAGCATTTGAAATGTAAATGAAGAAAATATCTACTAAAAAATATCACTGTGCATACCTTGTGCCTCCTACTATGTTAGACACTGTCTGGATCCTTTCAGTTTTAAAACTGGTGGTCATTTCCAATGTTTCTATTGTTTTCTAGACTTTATATAATTCTTATGTGGAACTTCTCTCATTGATACTGTGATTTGCTGGCTGTACTTTTTGATGCAGGGCTTTGCTCTATAATCCGCACCGGTCTTGAAGTCACAATTCTTCCCCTTTAAGCCTTCCAACTGTTAGGATGACTGGTGTGTGCCATCATGCCATGCCTACTTTTCTCTCTTTTCTTTTCCTATTTACTAGTCTGCCTGTTTGCTCTACTTCTGGAAAAATTTCTCTGCTTTCTCTTCTAACTCTTCTGCAGTACTGAAGTATAATTCTGAAACTACCCAAAGTGCTTATAGCAAGGTTGTCCTCACTTCAGATCCCAGCCACAAGGTCTCAAGCATCCATAAGGTATTCACCCTTTTGATCAACTGGGTATACACTCGGGGACTTCAACAGTCCCCTTAAGGCTTAAAATTTCTCTAGAATAACTTATATAACTCAGGTGAGAATTAGGTGTATCGTAGCAATTTTATTATTTATTCTATAAAACCAATTCAGTCACAACTAGCAAAATGAAAAGGATGACGTCTGGACCAGTCTCTATTGTGATGTTTCTACATCTTTCCCCATGAATTATGAATATATCACCCTTTTGGGACATTGATGTTCACCAACTAGAAGGCTCACCCAAACTAGAGTTTTTATTGGGGTTTGCTTACATGGGTCTGGTTGATTGAATCATCTGATTGAACTCTGTCTCAAATCCTAATCTATCTTTACCTTGAGAGGCATTTTTTTGAGCTGATATCATGTAATTCAAAGCCTTAACCTTTTAATCATGCTGTTTGTTATTGTGAGACTAGTTTTCATCCTGAAGTAATACTCTAGGAGCTCACCATGAGTCACCTCTTTGACAAAAGTTCAGACATCATTCTAGAGGTTTAACATGAAGAACAAAGACTTGTCTACCATTAAAGAAATGTCAAAGGTTTGGAAACTGTTACAGGAACCAGAGACAAACCCATAATTATTTTTATTATAAAAAAATTATAATAGGACTTTCAGGAATTGGAATTTTAAAATAATTTTGCTCTCTGAGTTTCTTCTTCCTCTTTTTCTGCTCAGATTCTCCATCAATTTAATAGGTATTAAGATGGAATCTAATATGCATTTTGAATAGGGGAACAATTTGCTTCTAAGATCATTCACGTTGGTTCCAGAATTTATTTTACCATGGCTATATGACTGAGGTCTTGACAGTTTATTGCCTGTTGACTGGGCCACTTACTGTCCCTTAAGGCTCTGGTAGTTCTTTGTCATGTAAGCTTCTCCAGCATAACCTCTAATTTCATCATATCCATAAAATAAGACCTTAGCTTTTTTCTGCCAAGGCAAACCATATATGATGATATATTAGCACCTTTGTCTTCTCTGCTATCTTAGAAATAAGACATATGACCCCACCTGCATTAAGGAGACTTGTTTATGAAGATGCTTTCTTTTTTCCACTTTATGCTGTTGGCTTCTTTAGGTAGGAAAGGGAGGAGGAGGGGAAAAGGGAACAGAATCAGGTTTGGAGGAGACAGATATAGGTCCAGGTTTGGAGGGGACAGGATATAGGTCCAGAGGGCCAGGAGAATGAATGTGCAGCTGTTAGGGGTGGGGGATGGGGACAGAATATCTAGAAAGTTCCAGATATCTGGGGTGGGAGAGGCTCCCCAGGATTCAATGTGGGTTAACTTAGACAAAATGCCCAATAGTGGGGAGATGGAACCTGAAGAGACTACCTCCAGTAGATAGAAAGGTCCCCCAGTGGAGGGATGGGGACACCAAGCCATCTATAAAATTTTCGAACCAAAATTGGTCCTGTCTAAAAGAAATGCAGAGAAAAAAGTGCAGTGGAGACTGAAAGAATGGCTGACCATGACCACACCAACTTGGGATCCATCCCATGGATGGGTACCAATCCCTGACACTATTACTGATGCCATGTTGTGCTTGCAGACAGGAATGTAGCATGGCTGTCCTCTGAGAATCTCTACCAACAGATGACTGAGACAGATGCAGATACTCACAGCCAATCATTGGACTGAGGTCAGGGACCCCTATGGAGGAGTTAGGGGAAGGATTGAAAGAACTGAAGGGGATGGCAACCCCATAGGAAGAACAACAGTGTCAACTAACCGGGACCCCCTCAGAGACTAAGCCACCAACCAAAGAGCATACCAAGCTGGTCTGAGGCCACTGGCACATATGTAACAGAGGACTGCCTTGTCTGGTCTCAGGGGAAGAGGATGTGCCTAATCCTGTAGAGCCTTGATGCTCCAGGGTAGTGGGATACCCAGGAGGGGCCACACCTCTCAGAAGTGAAGGGTGGGGATATGCGGGGGAAGAACTCTGTGAGGGGGAATTGGGAGAAGGGCAACATTTGTAATATTAACAAATAAGTAATTAATAATATAAAAGAGTCTTGTTTATGTGTTTTGTTTTTCTGTTCTGAGACCAAGCCACGTTATCTACTCCAAGTTGGCTTTGCACACATGGTCCTCTATATCTCAGCTTTCCTAGTATTGGGATTGGAGATGTGTATCACCACATCCTGTGAAAACCAGCACCCTTTGTTTTTTTCTAGAGTTTATCACATTCCTAAAGAAGAATTTCCCAATGCTCTACTTAGAGTTTGCAACTCTCTAAGAAAGCCTAACTTTCATTATATATGTATATATTTTCTATGTATATATTGTATACATACATGTATATATTATATATAAAGAGAGAAGACAGAGATCTTGACTTGCTCAGTGTTTCCAGTCCATAGACTATTTTACTCACTCTAGAGCAGTGGTTCTCAGCCTTCCTAATGCTGCAACCCTTTAATACAATTCCTCATGTTGTGGTGATCCCCAACCACAAAAGTATTTTTGTTTCTACTTTAATACTATAATTTTGCTACTGTTACAAATAGTGATGTAAATCTATGTTTTCTGAAGGTCTTATGTGACCCCAGTGAAAAGGTTGTTCTACCCAAAAGGGGTCTTGACCCACAGGTTGAGAGCCACTGCTCTAGAGAGTAGTCTCACATCCAATGGGAATTGTAGCACAAGCATATTTTCAGCACACCTGTACACCCTATATTCTACAATTGGTGTCACCAAAAGAGCAAAAATAATACTAATAGGAGCACATTAGTGACACTCTCACTTAGGCAACAGCCACTCCCACTAATAACAACTACAAGAACTTGTCATTTATGGAGTGATTACTGTAAGACTACTTCCACATTAAGGGGTATTTATATATTCTTTCATTTAATTTCCTTAACAGTCCTGTGAGGTAGATACATTCATTACCACAGAATTGTTCAAGTGGATTCTTTCCAAGTCAGTCAAGTTGTGAAGGAGACTGTGTTAATACAAATTGGAGCTCTAGAAAAGCTAGGGGGTGTACAATCCATTAGCTGCTGCTATTACTAATTCTTTCTTGCTACTTCCACACTTTTGGGAAGACATATCATCTCTTTAGTCACACTGACTCTCGATTCTTTTAAGTGTCTCTTCCTCTTCTTGTCTCCGATCTCAAAGCTCCTCTCCTGTGCTTTACTTCCCAGAATGTTCATCTGGGAACGTTGCAGCTTTATTCTACTTTAAAACTTGCTTGTGGGAGAAATAGAAGGTCCAGGTGGAAATCAGGAAAATGTGGCCCTATCGGCAATTCCTCTATTTCCTTAGGAATAGAGGACATGAAACTGCAAATGTCTTGAATTGGTCACTTGAATACAACCTAGAAAGGATAAAGAAGAAAAACAAAGATCTCAACGTCATTTGAGACTTTTTTCTTGAGCAAAAGAATTAGCAGAAGTGAGAGTAGATTTGATGGCATATACTATTGTCATTCATTACTAATGGTGTAGGAGAGAGTGTAGAAGGATATTTAGTCAGCTCGGGCTATCATAACAAAACACCCTAGTCTAGGGTGCTGAAACAACAGGCAGTTATTCCTAGCAGTCATGAGAGATGCAAGTTCAAGAGAAGGATATGAGGATAGTCAGGATCTAGAAGTGTCTCCCTCTACATGGTTAGCTGATTGGCCAATGTCACACCGTGGTTTTGTTTGTTTGTTTGTTTTGTTTTGTTTTGTTTTTTTATTTCCAAGGTTGTGGGGTGATAGCATTAGCAAGCTCTCTGCTCTCTTTTTTTGAGAAGGCCGTTGATTCTCTTGTGAAAACCTCACCGTCATGATAACCTCTCCCAAAGAGTTCAATCTCTAAGGAGCGTCATGTGAGCTAGGGGTCACTGGGGTTACATTTCAGCATTTGAATTTTGACAAAGTTAATTCAGTATCCTTGAAAGTGAAGTAAGCCCTGCCCTGCTTCTCCAGGTCCTCACTGAGAAGCATACACTGACAACCAAGTCAGTCCACAGACCTAGGGGACAGGCACCTGGGTTGTCTTGTTTCCTTTCTGCCATTAGCCATGGTGGCATCCATTGAGCTGATAGTCTTTGCTCCTAACTCGTTCTGCTCTGCTGAGTCCTGAATAGACTTTCACTCCTCAGTAAATCTCTTTTGTGTTCTATTAAAGCTTCATTAAGACATACTTATGATACAATGATTTTTAAAAAATGATTGACAAACTTATACTAAAACATCATTGACGTTCCTCCCCTGAGAAATTCTTTTTTGTGAGACTAGTGAAGGAGGTGAGGGGAACTCAGAGAACAGAATTCATAAAAGTGATTCACCTTCTCTAGAGCCAAGAATAATAAGTGAATATCTTATAGTGTTAGTGACATCAAATGTGCTCTCTCTCTCTCTCTCTCTCTCTCTCTCATCCATGGAAACAAAATTGTATAAATGAGGCTGAAGAAGTAAACTTATTCTTACACCTCCCTTCTACTTTCCCTTCTACAGTTAGCTTAAGGGCTACTATTTTTGTTTCTTTAGTGCCAAGAAGGAACATAATAAAGAGCAAAAGAGGATATATGTGACTAAGTAACATTGTTTCTGGTTGCCATAGTCTTGTTACAGTTATAAAACCTTCTATTATTGCTCTAGGAATCATCAGAATAAAATTCATATAGTCACTCATCATGAGCCAAGATTGTTTATGTTCAGCATTCATAGGTCTGTATGCATGCAACAGTGTCTTTTTTGTTGTTTGGACACGAGAAGGAATGTGTTTCTCTAGGTGGCCAACTGTATTCATCCTTTCATCAAATTTTATTAAGCATACACTGTGTTTCTGAGGTGGAAATTACCTAAGATGTGTTTCTGGCCTTTCATGCTCTTATAGCCCCCCCCCCACACACACACATATCTCTCTTAGGTCACAGTTATATACAGATTGTAAAGGTGCAGTATGATAAGAGGGATGGTTATGTGCCTAGATGAAGTGCTACTCTGAAGGAAAAAGTGGTACTTATTTGTTCCTAGGAAACTGGAGCTATGTTTAGAATGGAAATAGTTATAACTCTCTACATATTATTGTACAATTCATATAGAATATATGAGTAAACATATCTATATGAAAATGTATTTTTTGAGAGGATGATTGGTCACAGTTTTGAAGATCCTTTCTGTATAGTTAAGTGTGGCACACATACCGAGATCTTTGCTTCTGGAAGCTTATACACACCTCCAAGTAGCCTTGTCCTCAGTTTGCAGAGAACCTTACTACTTAGGATGTTCGTTCCTCATAGAAGCATTTGCACTTCCCCACACTGCATTGCTTTTCCCGTGGGATCTTATTGGTTATGGAGATTATTAATCAAGGATGGGGCGTGCACCTGAGCCCATCTTCATTCCACAAGGGAGTCATAAATTCTAAAATCCCAAACCTACACAGGCTAATTCTCAGGCAGTGGTTCTCATCTGTTGCTCCACTGTGACCTAACTGAAGGACTGTGACTTGTACAGTCAATAACCAACTTATTGAAAGTCACTCCAGGGATCATGGTGAGGACCACCTTTATTAAACAGCAGATACTGTCTTCACAATTCTAGATTAACTGATTCATCACTCTATCTCCAAAACTTGGGTGTAGGAAGTGAGTCAGGGGAGTCAAGGGGGATGCTTCAGATTTCAGATGTCCCCGAAGGCCTCTGTTATACTTGGCTCCCACTTTGGCACTGTTGTTGGGAGATGGTAGAACCACTCAGAGGTAGGGCCTAGAAGGAGGTGTTCAGGTAACTGGAGGCATGCTCTTGAAGGGAATATAAGACCTTACCCATTCCTTATTGTCTTTTGTTCCTTGGCCACAAAGGGAACAGTTTTGTTGATCACACACTCTTTCCATATCTTGCTGCCTATCTTAGCTTGCTTTCTATTGCTGTGACAAAACATTGGCCACAAGAACTTGGAGTGGAAAGAGTTTGCTGTGCACTTTATACTCCACCATCTAGAGCAGGAGTTAAAAGCATGCATAGAATCAGAGACCATGGAGGAACACTGCTACTGGCTTGCTCTGCATGGCTTCCTCAGCTAGCTTTCTCATAACAACCTAAGCCTACCTGACCAAGGATTGCACTGCTCACATTGGGCTGGGACTTCCAACATAAGTCAACAACTCAGAAAATGCCCCTGTTGACCTAGCTACAGACCAATTTAATTGAGGCAATTTTGTAGTTGAGATTCTATCTTACTGGGTATGTCTATGTCAAGTTGACAAAGCTATGGCATTGCCTTACTGTAGTTCCAAGAAAACAGGGCCGACCAGCTACAGGCTGACTCTTCCAGACAGCAAGTCAAAATAAACCTTGTCTATTTTACTGCCTTTTTTGTCATTGAATATTTCATACACGTATACAGTCTTGGTTATATCCACCTCAACTCCTTCTATTCCAACATCCCTGGGTCCCTGCAACACATCTTTCTTTCAAATTCACATCCTCTTTGTATCGTTGATTATCTCAGGTATTTGTTACAGACAGAAAGATGACTCACACATTTAGTCACTTGTCCCGATACTCTACTCTCTCAGGAATTATGGTGGTAAAATAAGACAGAAGGTAAAAGCAACAGGCACGCAGCTTTTAGATTTTTCCTTCAGCTGCATTCTTACATGAAGCCAGTCTTCTTTTCTAAAGAAGAGGTACACTCTATGTCTGACCATGGATTGTGGCTAGCAGGATAGGAAATGACAATGGCATGCTCCTAATTTTTGTGTGATTATGTAATGTCTGGGCATGTGCAAAAGCAAAGGACAAATGCTGCTTTTAATGCCCGGGTCCTAAGGCTTGGAACCCGAAGTCTTATGGGGAGCTTGCTAAAGATATATACCCTTCTAAGTAGATCCATAAGCCCAATTTTACCCATGACATAACTGAAATGCTATATGTGTGTCACAAAATAAGCATGAAATAAGGCTATTGTAATACTTATCAATAATCCAAATGAACTATCAAGTCACATGCATAAGACATGGATTTTAAAGGCTGATACTTAAAGAGAAGCTGGCTTAAATAAGAGTGTGATTAAAATAGATGAACATTTTGTGGAGATTCTGAATAGAGCTTTTGGCATTTAGGAGGACTTTAGAGATTAACATACAGGCTCTTTATCATGGCTAGGCTGACTTTAAAGCATACAGTTCTTTATCATTTAATTTAGTTGCATCAGCACTATTCTGGATGCAATAATGAAGAAAATGCTAACAGCACTATACATTTGTGGCTGCCTAAGTGTAGTTACCTCTTAACCCAAAAACACTTGGCCTTTAATTTTTATAAAACCTATTTTCTCAATTTGAGCTAAGAAAAGCAATAGTAGATTCTATAACTGACAACCCTCGACTCTCAGTGATTTGACAGAGTAAGGACATGCTGCTTGCTCACCTGGAAGTCACTATGCTCAGTGAGGAGGGATATCCTCTGACTTTTGCAATCATTCATACATCTTGTTTCTCTTATATTTTAGTTTTTCCATCTTCCATGTTCATCCACCTGTGACTTCTGATATAACCACAAGAACAACACAGCAGTTTGTGGAATACATATCAATGTTGTTCCACCAATATCTATCAGTAGAAAGTTGGTGTCATGCCCCAATACAGGGGAATGTCTGGGCCAAGAAGCGGGAGTGGGTGGGTAGGGGAGCAGGGTGGAGGGAGGGCATAGGGAACTTTCGGGATAGCATTTGAAATGTATATAAAGAAAATATCTAATAAAAAAATAAATAAATGAAGAAAAAAAAGGATAAAAATTTGCTATGGAGCCAGGCAGTGGTGGCACACGTCTTTAATCCCAGCACTTGGGAGGAAGAGGCAGGCAGATTTGTGAGTTTGAGACCAGCCTGGTCTACAGAGTGAGTTCCAGGACAGCCAAGGCTATACAGAAAAACCCTGTCAGCAGTGATTTAATAATTGGATAGAAACAATTTGAGGATAACACATTAAATATAATGATACACACAA
The DNA here is from genome assembly GCF_000001635.26 of Mus musculus. Taxonomy (NCBI): domain Eukaryota; kingdom Metazoa; phylum Chordata; class Mammalia; order Rodentia; family Muridae; genus Mus; species Mus musculus. The sequence goes on along the minus strand of NC_000086.7, from coordinate 6,758,149 downwards.
TATACAAAATAGAATTGTATCAACAACTTTTAAAGGATAAAATAATATCCTATATGTTCTATGAGTATACACTCTGTATATTTATGAACATGTGCTGGAAAAGGTCTAGAAGAGAAAAAGCTAAATCCTCTGTACATTAATCAGCTGTGAGTCTCTGTTTGAAATACCATCTACTTCAAGAAGCTTCTCCGATGAGGATTGAGTGATGCTCTGACACTTGAGCATTAACAATATGTCATTAGGATTCATTTTGTTGATAGATTAATTTCACAGATAATAGTAATAAGATTTCCTCTTAGGGTCTTGGCCACTTTAGCTGTGTTAGGTATGGGTTCCATCTTATGGTGTGAGCCTTAAATCTATTTGAAAAAAAATGGTTAGTTACTCCCATAATATTTGTGCCACTATTGCAATAGCATATGTTGTGGGCAGGTCTCTGTTGTAGGTTGTAGGTTTGTAGTTGGATGAAATTGATGCTTGCGTTTCTCGTCTGGTACAAAGTACCTTCCAGCACCATGAATACTAGTCAGTAGGGGTGACGCCTTTCATTGGGTCCCAGCTCAATTTCTCCATATTTGATGATATACAGAAATAAATATATTGTCAGATGGTGGAGAGAGACAAATAGCATTTAAAATAATCTATAATGTTTGGGGAAGTCTATTGAACCTGCCTGAATAAACCATTCCTGATACTGGGAATGTTACTAGGTAAATATCACCACCCCAGATTTCAAGTTATACAATAGGGTTATAGTAATAAAAACAGCATGGCATTAACATTAAATGTGAATCAATGGAATTGAATTGAAGACTCAGACATAAGTCCACACACCTATAGGCACTCTGTTTTTGACAAAGAAGCCAAAATTGCATGGTGGAATAAAGACACTATCTTCAACAAATGGTGTTTGTCAAACTGGAAGGCTTCATGTAGGAAAATGTGAATAGATCCATAACCATCAAACTCAATAGAACTGAACTCCAAATGGATCAAGGACCTTAACATAAGGCCAAATACACTGATAGATGTCCTGAACTCATTGGCACAAGAAAAGGCTTTCTGAACAGGATACCAATAGACCAGGCACTAAGAACAACACTTAATAAATGGGACCTCATGAAACTGAAATGTTCTTGTATGGCAAGGGACACAGACATTCATATAATACATCAGACCACAGAATGGGAAAATATTTTTACTAATTAAATGTCCAATAGAGGGTTAATCTAAATATATAAAGAATTTTTAATGGTCATCAAGAAAACAAATAACCCAGTTAAAACTGTGTATATAACTAAACAGAGTTCTTAACAGATGAAATACAAATGGCAGTGAATGAAAGAAATGATCAACATCCTTAGCCATCAGGGAGATGCAAATGAAAACTACTTTGAGATTCCATCTTACCCCAGTCAGAATGGCCAAATCAATAAAACAAGTGAGAGCCTATTTTGGTGAGAATGCATAGAAAGGGGAACACTTACAAATTGCTGTGGGAGTGCAAACTGTTACAACCACTATGGAAATCTGTGTGGCAGTTCCTCACAAAAGGTAAACTCTATCTACCAAAGGATCCAGCTAGAACACTACTGTACACGTCTCCAAAGGACTCTATATCTTTTTACACAGATATTTCTTCATTCATGTTCATTGGTACTCTATTCATAATAGCCAGATATTGGAAACAGCCTAGATGTCTACCTACTAATGATTGAAGAAGGAAAATGTGGTCCATTTACAATGGACAATTTTTCCAGTTGTTAAGGCAAATGAAATTTGCAAATGATAAATAAATAGAACTATGTTAAAAATCACCTTGACTCCAGCCTAGGTCATGTGAGATTCTGTTTCAAAAAAAAATCCGACCAAACGAGCAGAGGAGAGGGTAGTAAGAATATTGATAACAGGGCCTGGAGAGATGGCTCAGCGGGCTGAGTAACTGCTGCTCTTGCAGAAAACCTGGGGACCACACAATGGCTCACAACCATCCATGACCTCAGTTCCAGTGGTTCCAATGCCTGCAGATATGCATAGAATGCACATGCATGTGGCTCAGGTAAAATACTCATATATACTCATATACAGCTTGTAGCTGGCATGGTGGCACATGCCCCAAGTCCCATCATTCAGGCAACAGAGGTAGGTTCTTCACTGCAAGGTCAAGGCCACCCTGGCATATATAACAAGTTCCAGACCAGACAGGGAGATTCTGTCTCAATAAAATAACAACACTTATAATCCATGATGATAATAATTACAATGCCAAAAGATTTTCACATTCTGTTTCATTTGCTCATTAAAAGTATGTATCGGTGCTAGAGAGATGAAAAAAAAAAATCACCTTGACTGAAGTAACCCAAATCCAGAAAGACAAACATGTTTTCCTTATATGTGGATTTTAACTTATAGATTTTTATATATGTGTGGTACACTGAGAATATCCTCAGAGATTAGGTAGCTCATAAGGGACCAGGGAAAGGAACATGGCTAAAATGAAACTAGAATACAAGGATTAAATGACAAGCAAGGTGGGATGGCATTGGTAAAGGCTGGAATGTGGGGAGAGAAGTCTAATACTAAATGCTTTTTTGAAACTGCATATTGAATCTACTACTGTAGGAGCTTCCTTAACTATATGAAATAAAATTAAATGATGTTACCATATAGTGGAGGAGACAATGCTTCAACTAAACACATTGCTTCTCTTATTAGAAATCTTTATCAAAATGCCTGGAAAAGTAACTTATGTGCTTGGTGATGTGAGTGATTTATATTCTAGACATGTTGTCTATCGCTCTGTGGTCCATTATAACTGACAGTTTACTGATGGCCACTGATACATGGACTATCATTTGAGTATCAGTGATCTGTGAAAGGATGCAACAAGAGAGAAAAGAGATTTCAGTTGTAAACCCCGGGATAAGACCACGTTTGTGAGGAAGAGTAGGGTAGTTATGAAAAGAGCAAGAAGTAATAAGATGTTGCACTAATGTAGCACTTAGAAATATGTCCAGGGATGCAAGGAAAAGTGAGCAGCTGTCAAGTGGCATGCAGAAGTAAATGCTGAGGATTCAGAGAGAAAGCCTATGGCGTTCGCAGTGTCTGTATCTCTCTGTCTCTTTGTCTCTGTCACACACATGCATGCACGCACACTCTGTTGTGAGTGTGTGTGCGTGTGCGTGTGCGCATGTGAATGCATGTGTGAATGTTAGCTTGAATACTTGAGAAGATCTAGGATATTATTGAACAACCATTCTATGTGAGAACTGAACCATGTACTCTACAAGCATTGCCTCATTCCATAGGCATATTGATTAAATAAGAGTGTAAACCTGGTGAGTGCTAGAGGAAAGGAAAGTATGGGTAGGTGCTTACAAACAACAGATGCACAAAAAATAGGGATAGGAAGAAGGGAGTGTCAGGGTAAAGCACAAATTAGAGGTGTGTATATGGGGGTTACTTACTATAATTTTGATGACAGTAAGGTAGATGCATGACTAAGTCCAGCAGGTTTGAGTCAGAAGAGACAATATGTAATATGTCATGGGGAATGTGATGTGGACATTAAAATAAATATGCTTAAAATAATGCAAAGACCACTTCACGATTCCACTTACTGAGGACAGAAATATCTAATGTAGAAGGTCAGGGTCACTTACATTATTGACAAAAGGGTAGGATAGTTGATAAATTGTAGCTACCAACCTCAAAATCCTTTTTCTTTTTCTTTTTCTTTTTCTTTTTTCTTTTTTTTCTTTTTTTTTTTGGATCCTGAATTTCCAATAGCTTAATTTCTTTCAGGGATTTATTTTCAACAGACAGTTGTGACAGCTAGCAGTCCCTTCTCTAGGTAAGGATGTCATTGATGAGTTATCAGAAAAGGCGTGGGAAGCTTCCAGCCGCCTCCTCCCTTCAAGAAATCATAAGAGAAAACTACCTCGTGGAAAGACATTCACAGGATCATTGTCTCTGCCTCTCCACAAGTGGCTTTAATACAAAATGGGCGGCTGTAAGCTTGTCTGACATGTAAAGAGACAGATGATTGGGTGAAGTTCAGTGAGCAGGACACTGTCATCTGCCTCTTCCTGTGGATAGGGAAAATTGAAGCCATTATAAGGAGGAGTGAGGAACAGAGCCTTGCTGATTAATAGCAGTTCAACAATGACAGCCGCTGAGATCAAGGATCATAAAAATTCCCAGTAGGGTTGCAGTGTGACTCTCAAATCATTTCTGCACAGATTCTGTCCAGTGGTGAGATCTGGCAATTTCAGACATTGCCGGTTTCTTATTCCCATCTAAGATCTTGAGCAGTTTAAACCCCACCGTGCTTTCCTCTCCCTTTTGCTTCAAGACAATGGTCAAAAGGAGGGGCAAAGGAGAGAAGAGAAGAGAGAAAGTGCACCCTTCACTACACCTTGGAAAGGAGACCATCCCTTTGATTGTTTGCAAAATTCAAGTTGAGGACTTGAGACAGTAATGTCCGATTTCCACTTTGTTAATGTACATATGCATTTGGAAGAGTTGGTGTGTAATGCAAATGAGCACTGTGTGTAAATTACAAAGTATGAAACAATGAGGGCACAATAAAAGGAGGCTCTTCCTCTTAGAGACATGAATAGAAATGGATCAGTCATGGGCCCAGACCCCAAGAAGTTTGGATTTTGTATCACATTTTTATCAGCTCTCTGATACTTTAAAAAGTACTCCTAACAACACTGGGTTTTTGATATTAGCACCCATGTTGTCTCCTTTGCTATTCTATCAGAGATGTGGTTTTTGAGGCACCTATGCCAAAAGACTACATTTTAATCACCATTTGGGAGAAGTTTGGGGGAAATTAGCCCAACAGGAAATTGGAATATGGCTAAGTACATGATTATATAGAGGGGGGCACTGGATAACTGAGAATCTACCTTGGAGGAGAGTTCCTGTGTTGGCCTTTAAGGGCTTGTTAGTGAGCTTTAAGAAACAATAAGAAAAGATGTTTTGTGTTTGTCCGGACCCAAAGAAACCAAACAAATGTCCAGGGTGCCTATTAGCATACCAAAGCTCTTGCTGGCCCCCAGGCTTAGCTTGGTTCTTGTGGCTCCTCTCAGCTCTTCACACCCTATACCCTACCCCTTCCTGTAAACTTCTCCCTCCTAGGGGCTGGGATTCCCTTCCCCTATTTTCTAATTCCTAAGGAAACCTGTTAATTTGGTGGCCATGCTCTCTCTTGGTTCTCTTTGACCTCTTGGTTCTTTTGCCTGCCCTCCCTATCTAGGGTTTGTCTTCTTTTCCTTTCCCTGCCCAGTCTATTCTCATAGCCCAGTTCAGTTTACTGGTCATGTTTAACCTACTGCTTTCTCTCCCTGAACGATTCCTCTGCAATAAAAAAAAAACAAAACAAAACGAACCACCACCACCAACACCACCACCACAAACAACAACAATAAAACCCTCTACAATAAAAACTTTCTCAACCAAACTTTGGAGCGGTCCGTGTTCTCATTGCATTCAGTGGTAACCTTACGTGTTGTATTGGTAGCACACAGTCTAAGCTAGTCTAAAGATAGAAGGCCAATGGGGATATTCCGCTCTTCAGACTTCCCAAGCATGGACTGTCAGCTGTAGTTTGAAAATGAAGTGTCCTCCACAGGCTTACGTTCAAACCCTTGGTTTCCAGCTAGCGATACTGATTTGGAAGGTTTGTGGGACATTTATGAGGTACAGCTTTGCTTTAGGAAGTGGGTCACTGCTGGTGGGTCTTGAAGTTTTACAGCATAACCCTCCTGCCCTGCTTGTTTCCTGCTTCCTGACTGCACATACAATAGGGCTGGTTACTTCACGTCCTGCTCTTTTATCATCATGGGCCATGTGGGATACTTTCTTAAAATTTGAGCTGAAATAAACCCCCATTTCTTAATTTGCTCTCATCGGGTATATTTTGACATCGAGAAGAATAACTAATAAAGAAATCAGGAGTTGGTGCTTCTAGAACACATTTTTTCAAATATATATAGCACGGTAGGATTTCCCATAAAGATGTCACCGGATGTCAGACTAAGGTAGCAAGAAAGCCTTACCTAGATAAAGAACAGTTCGTGCTGCCCAGCCTGCCTCCTGCTTTACAAGCTTCGGCTTTCATCCAAACATCAGCCCCTTCCTCCTTGCCATGCCTACCTTTTATCCAGGCCTAACAGAGTTAAAGGAAGCGGCCCCTCTCCATGGAAACTCCTCCCCCGCAGTGATTCAGGCAGGCCCCAGGGGATCACCTTACTTAGAAACTGGTGTTTTGCTCATTCCTCCATCAAACACTCTAGTGGAAACAAGATTGATGGAGAGGCCTCTTTTCCCCAAATCTACCCTGCACGCAGTATGGAGAGCTACGCCCATGAAAGGAGAGGCGATGTGAGCCTCAGAGAAATACCCTTCTATTTTCTCATCATGTTTGTAGGTTCTAATTGGCCCAAAGAGGAGGTTAATATAGATTCCTTCCTATGCTTTCTATTGAATGGTTGCCATGGAGACTAGTCCTGGCTTTTGCCTTAGCCTGTTGGCAGTCAACAAATGGCTCCTGGACTGCTTTCCTTGTTACTGTGACCCCCTTTTCCAACACCCATTTCTATATCAGTGTTGCACAAAGTAGGCATGAAATGTATTCAGCCATTTAACCTTTGTTAGTTCAGCATCTACTATGTACCACCTATGCTTAGGTTCTAGAGACTAGGTGGTAAATAAAAGAAATAAATGTGTAGTCAATTAAATTAAACCCAGTTGAATTAATTAGCTCTGGGCAAATTATTGAACTAACAATACTGCGAAGGATCTTAACTGCTTTTCATGATAACTTATTTCACCAACATTTATCAAGCATCTTCATTAAATGAAGGATACTATTCAGGCTGCTGGGGATATAGTAGTATATAAGGCCTTTACTTGAAAAGAACTTGCTTTCTTAAAGAGTAAGACACCATTTTTAAGTACATAATGGTGTTAGATAGGGATGAGGGCTATTTAGAAAATGATTGATGTTAGGACACAGAACCCTTTTTTTAAAAACAGATTTATTTGTATCCAATGCTGGGCTCAAACTTGTGATGCTCCTGCTCCTGCCTCCCACATTTGGGATTGCAGATGTGCACAGCCACATCTAGAAGGAAAATGAGTGGTCAAGGAAATGACTCACTTAGGATGGAGAAATTCAACAGATAGCAAGAGTGTGAATTATTCACGATGGAAAGAGGACCTGAGAAAGTTGAATAGTCAAAGGAGTAGGTAGAGGTTGAGTCACCCAGTTCCTGCCAAGCCAGAGCACAGAAGTTTAAATTTGGTTCTCATATGATGCAAAGCCTTTGGAGAATTCTAAGCAGTTGTCAAGTGCTATGTGCTTTACATTTGGAGAGAGCACTTTGGAAACTGTGGAAGATGTATTGTTTAAGAAAAGTAGTAGAAGCTGGGAGGGCAGTGGAATGACTTGCAATACTCCATTTAATTTACAAGTTGTGATTAGACAAGAGCGCAATGTAAGCAACAAATCACAAAGACTGAATATGCATGCCTCGAGTTTAAATTAGTGGCTTGCAAAAGTGTCAGGCTATATTCATTATGCTGCCTCTCATCTCAGTTGACAGGGACCTTTCAGGTTATAAATGAGACCAAGAAAGACTAATTTATGACCTTTTTTCCATGTGCTGTGTGTGTCCATCTGTGTGTATGTCCGTGTCCGTGTGTGTGTGTGTGTGTGTGTGTGTGTATGTGTCCATCTGTGTGTGTGTCCATGTGTGTGTCAGGAGGTATCTCAGTGTTCTCTCATTTAATTTTACTAAAATCAATTCTAGTTTCACCCAATTCATTCATACCTCAAAGAGAAAAAGCAGGAGAAAAACAGAACTTAATCACAAAAGTCTTGTTTTATCTATAGAATAACCTTCCTTAAACTATCTACAAACTCTTGAACTAGAAGACTAGAAGACAATTGTTCATATTACATATTCATTTTGCTCTGTTTCCCAGTCAGTAACCTGTTTTTATTATATCAGTTTTCCTAGAGCAGTTGGTTTTGTTTACAGATCGTGAACCAATCATTACCAATCTTTAAACTCAGTGCCAGTGGGTCTAGAGAGCAGAGAAATTCAATTCAACCTAGCAAACATTTGTTGAAGTCTGCTTTATCCAAATAAGGAAGAAGGTAAGTTGCAGAGACAATACAAAGATAAATTCGGTTAATTCCTTGGCCCCACTACCCTCTGCCCCCAAAGCATGGAACATTGTGAGGGAAGCAGACACTGCACATTTATTTATCACACCAGGTAGCCTACACTAGAGCTCTCTGAAAAAGGTGCTATGAATGTGGAAAGAGCAATATGTTCTTACTGGGAAATGTGGAAATGGCCTCACAGAAATGAATTTCCTTTGATTTATTTATTTAGCAGCTTTCATTGAGTGCCTATTACATGCCAGAACATGTGACAGATGCTAGGACTACCTTGGTAAATAAGACTCTAAACAAGCAATTATGATCCAGTGTGCCGGGCTTATGTGAAGGGGAATGGTACCGGATGTTAGTGGTAGAGAAAAATGGTGATAAGCATTAGCTGGGAATAGGTTTCTTTTTAAAATTTAGACTGTTGAGAAATTTGTACAGTAAGTTTTTTGAGCATATTTGCCCTCTCCCCAACCCCTTCCAATTCTATACCTCCTCCCTACCCAAGAAACTCTCTCTCTCTCTCTCTCTCTCTCTCTCTCTCTCTCTCTCTGTGTGTGTGTGTGTGTGTGTGTGTGTGTCAAATCTAATCTGCTTGTTTGTATATTCAGGGATGTATGGCCTTTCACTAGAGTGTGTTCACCCTACCAGTGGCAGCACTTGGGAAGTAAACTGACTTGCTTCCAGCATCCATCAATTGCCAATAGCTTCTCAACTAGGGGCAAGAGGTAGGACTCTATATTCACCTCCTCTCAACCTAGGGTTTTGTCTGGCTTGAAGCTGCACAGGGCACGTGCATGTCGTCATATTCACTGTGGGTTCATATGTGCGACTGTTCTATTGTGTTCAGATGACAGTATTTCGTGTATTGATTCACCACTTCTGACTTTTACAGTCTTTCTTCTCCCTCTTTCATATTGATTCCCGAGCCTGAGGAGGAGGTAGAACAGTATACATGTTCTATTTAGTGGTGAACCCTGCTTAGTCTCTTGTTCTCCGCACCTTAGCTAGTTGTGGGTTTCACTGTTAATTTTTACCTACTGCAAATAGAAGCTTGTCTGATGAGGGTTGGGGGATTCACTAATCTATAAGTATAATAATAATAATTCAGTGGGAGTAAGTTTAATACTATGTTCATTTAGAAAACATACTAGTAGTATCTCTCCTGGGCCTATGACTTGTCTACCCAAGTTCTTGGTATGGGTTTCATCTTGTGGAGTGGTACCTAAAACCAATCAGAGAGTGGTTGGTTGCTCTAATGATGTTCAAGCCACTACTGCACCAGAGGGATATCTTGCCAGGCCACTTATTATTTAAGTCACAGTGTTTAAAAATGGAAAAGACTGGTGATTACTTTTCTCCTTTGATAACATGGATAGTCCCTTCCAGCACTAAGAAAGCTAGCCAGTAGGGATGCAGTTTCTAGGTCAATACCAGCTTAATACCTCCATGTCTATGATTCAAGTATGTGGTATTTTCAGCAATAGAGTCTTGCTAGCAAGTTCTGGAGAGTTGGCATTGGCCTGAAATGTTTGGGTGGTGTATGGAATTTCACTAGCCAACAACCCCAAAATAAGGAAATCCATTTCTGACACTGGGATACTTTTTATTCATTATCCTTTGGGGTCTAGTAGGGACATTGTTGTCATATTACAGGGTTACTACATTTTAATTCTCTTTCTCCATAAGTATGGAGACTTAACAGATGTTTACAGAACATTCCATCTAAATACTAAAGAATATACATTCTTCTCAGACGCCTGTGGAACTTTCTCTAAATGAACCACATATTGGGAAACAAAGAAAATATAGGAAACTGTTAATTACATTCTGTGTTCTATCTGACCACAATTGAAGAAAGCTTGATGTCAACATCAACATTCTAACAGAAAGTACAAAACTGGTGCACAGCAAAATACTACATGATAAAAATTACAATTAGATCAAGGAAAAATATCAAGAAGGAAATTTAAAAATTCCTAGAATTGAATGAATATGTAAACCTAATATACCAGACCCCATAGGACTCAATGAATGTGTCCTGAGAAGAATGTTTATAGCACTGTGCCTACATCAAAACAGAAAGTTGAGAAGTACAAATTAATGACTTAATCATGCATCCCAAATTAGAAATCCCCCCCACACACATATATGTACAAAGTTAGGAAGAGAGGAAAAAAATCAGAACTGGAATTGATTAAATCTAAACACACAAACAATACAAAAAATCAATGAAACAAACGTTAGTTGTTTTTTTAAAATAAGGTATGTTTAAATAAGTTTAAATGTTTAAATAAGTTATATGTTTAAATAAAGGTATTTTTTAAATAAGGTATCTTGAAAGGAGCATCACTGTAGCTCAAACACAAGAATACAAGTTAGTAGCATTCTAGGATAGAACTGAAGGTCAGGCTAGGAAGAGGAAATAGGATACGGCAAGGTCTAGAGGTTTGCACAGGGAGAGTCAGAAGAGGATGAGTGATAAGAAATAGTGATCTAATGTTTTTTTGTTTGTTTGTTTGTTTGGTTGGTTGGTTGGTTGGTTTTTTGAGATAGGGTTTCTCTGTGTAGCCCTGGCTGTCCTGGAACTCACTTTGTAGACCAGGCTGGCCTCGAACTCAGAAATCCGCCTGCCTCTGCCTCCCGAGTGCTGGGATTAAAGGCGTGCGCCACCACTGCCCGGCGTGATCTAATGTTTTACCAGGTAAATAATAACTTGATTCTGTTGTAGGTGATGTATATTTTTCCTTAATAATTATTTTTCAACCCATCATTTGCAAATAAATGTTCTTAAGAGACAAAGAAATATTCTCATAACTGATTTTCACAACAACTTTGCCACCTACCTCATAACCTGAAACTTTATCATGATATATGTGATCACATTGGCATTTATAATTTGTATTTTGTATCTATCCATTACTTGCGTCCCTATGTAGGAATGCTGCTGCTGAATTATAAGATAATCAGGTGTTCAACTTTAGTAGACAACACTCATATCCTAGAAGAGTTGAATCAATTTGCCTTCCTTACTCCCAGGACATGAACATTTCTGTTGTTCCACGTGTTTATCAGTGTCTTTAATTATAGCTACCCTGAAAACTATGAAATGATAACTTATGATTTCAATATCCATTTCTTTGATTCAAATTAGAGTAAACTACCATCTTATGTGTTTAATTGGCCACTCCTGTTGCATGCATTTGCCAATATCTCTAATGTGATAAGGCAGCATGTATGGGTAGATGTGAAAGGTTACATAAATTGGGATCACAGCTCAGTGGAAGAATGCCTTCCTATCATTCATAATGCCTTGGGTTGCCTTCTCAGCACTGCGAAAAAAACTTACCCAGAATCATATCAAGGTTTTACTTAAATAACCTGATGGGTCTGAATTAAAAGTGTTAATGGAAAACCTGTGATGGTAAATCAGGAGTCAAGGTCTTTCTGTTCTTTCAAAACCTGAGTGACTTATTTGTTGTCTCCCAGAGGCTATGGGTGTATATCCTTATTGCTGAAGATACCACACACTTCAGGCACAGGCCTGGGAGGAACCCAGCTGGATCTTACTTGGAAGCCTCTTCCCAGAGGACTAGTTTTCATAGTACCAAAATATTCAATAGTCCAACAGTCCTACATAATATCTGTTATCCACACAATGACTAGCATGACAATATATCCCCACAAGTGCAATGATGGTACACATACCTTGGTGGTAACAAACAGCTGTATATTTGGATGTAAGACTCACTCAACAGGATGGATGTCATGTTTGGTATTAGAAATTTACCCAAACTTCCTGGAGTGGGTGAATTAACAGATCTTAGAGAACCTACCATCATCACATTACTAAACCAACATAATTCTTAACTACATTCTAAATTTTTATCCTTATACTCACAGGAAAGTATAGCTCTCACTCTCAATCAAAAAACATATCTTTGCAATAGACAGAGACCATTACAAAAACCACAACTGGTCAAAATGCAGACAACAACTAATAGTGGTGTGCCAGGTATAACGGATACATCTACAACCCAAGTCCAATACTCAAGACTCAGGGAATATTGCAGAAGACAAGGCAGAACGATTGTGTCTAAGAACCAAGAAATCTACTGTGAGATTGTGTCCCTTAGAAATGACAGGGAAGCCACACCCGTGAAATTTCAGCAGTATGGCTACCTAAACAATAATACACAAGATAGCATGGGAGGAGGAAATCTCATGGGCCTTACCCATAGATCAAAAACTGCAGGCTACTAATGACTGCCAAGAGCTGGAGAAATAGTCTTGTCCGAGAAAAAGACACTTAATTGGTTATCCAATACCAATTGATTATACAAGCAAGACTAAATAAATGGAGAAAGTTATATTTATATATTTATGCACACATATGTATGTAATAATAACAAAAAAATAGGCCATGGATTGAAAGGGTACAAAAGAGCAGGGAAGGCAGATGGGAAGCTGGAGGGAGAAAAGAGAAGGGTAAATGACATAATTGTATTTTAATTTCAAAATATTGAAAAAATCTGAGAGACGAGAAATGTTGGAGTAATATGATCAGATCTATACTTTAGGAGGTTTTCTTTGGACTTAGTATAAATAGTGGATTAGAGGATTTAAATTGAAACCTATTGGGGACTCTTTCAGTAAATGAAATATGATGATATTAGAAGCTGAACTTGCACTGGGGTAGCAAAAATTAACAAAACTTGCCAATTTTGAGATTTGTAAAAAACAGAGAAATTCATAACTTTGTAGCTGATCTCTGTGGAGAATACTTAGAGAAAGTAAAAACTGATTTCCAGTTTTCAGAATAGGGCCACAGATGGCAGAGATAAGATACATATATAGATCATTGTATTTGTTGTTTATTTCTGCCAATAGTCATTGAGAGTGTGAGTTTTGAGTTTGTATGTATGCATGCATGTACATATGAATGTATACACACAGGTTAGCATGTGTGTTTGTGCCTTCTTTTCTTCCTGGCCTGTCTTCCCTCCATTTCCTTCCCTTCCTCTTCCTTCCTTCTTTCCTTTCCTTCTTTCATTCTGTTTTTCTTTGAAACCAGTCTCAGTGTATAATATAGCCCAGGCTAGCTTGAATTCATGACCCCCACACCTCAGCCTCTGTAGTGCCAGGACTACAGACTTGGACGACACTATCCCAGTTCATATGCTCAAAACTATTGCTTGAGAATGAAGCAAAATATTTGTTCAGGAATATTCAGAGCTTACAGTTGCTTTAAATTGGGATTTCTCAGCTTCATTAAATTTGGCATTTTGGGTTGACACTAAATAGGGTATGTAGCAAAGTAGACATTTAAATAAAATACTTTGTTGCAGGGAGTAGTCCTGCATAGTGTAAGATGCTTAGGCATCTCTTTCTACTTTTCACAATAAAATCATCCATACATCTGAACTATTGCTCCAAATGTTGCTTTCAGTATTACAAAACAACTGATAGTAAAATGTATGGGGGCTAGATGAAAAACTTCAGGGAAGTCCTTAACAAGAAGAAACTTTGGGACTTTTAGAGTAAGCATGTGCATGAGAAGGTGAATGAGGTGAATGAAGAGCAACAATCAAAGCGTTAAACAACCAAAGACTTACAGAAGGAAATCTTATTAATTAAAAGAAATGAGCTGAGTGATGATGCTATTAAGAAGTACAGAGAAGTAGACCTAATGAGGTTTGGGATTAAGGGAGGCAAAAATAAGCATGCTTATAATAGGGGGGATGAGTTATTTTATGAAATGCAGGACAGTGCCAGACAGTACTATGACCTGTCAAATATTGTCTTCTAAGGGACACTACTGTTGTGAAGGAGGACTATAGAATGCCTATCCCATAGTGCAGTAATACATTTTTAATGCATCTGATCTTCTTTATGAATGTCTAGCGGCAATGTTGTCTATTGTACTCACCTTTGTGTCTGGAATACCTATTGAGTGCATGGCTTATAAGTGACTCAGAGAGTATGTGTCATATGAAGATATGAAAGTACATTTTTCTTCTGTTATATTACTTTCAGACAGAGAAATTACCTGAATTCTTTTGGTAGCTAGACCGATGAAGTTGGAATGTGTAAAACACTATGATGAGTTGTTTAAACAAAGGCCTTTGAACTTAATTCGAATCCCAAGGTGAGACCAAAGTTGATACAGCAGGGATGAAGGAAAGGTTCATTATCCTGATAAAGATGGAATGGAAAGAAAGAGAGAGTTAGATGGAGGTTTGAGTCAGACAGAAATTCCAAATAGGAGAGATGCACTGAGCTCTTACTGTGAACTCTGCGGGATTTGTCAAGTACACTTTAATGCAACACACACATAAATAAGCATACATTGTTAAAAACAATTTCCCCAAATGGCTTTATGGAGATAAAATGAGGCTTATAGTGAGTAAATGACTCATATTCATACAACCAGATTTGGCATGAAGGCTAGTGGGTAAGAAGAATAAGTCAGATTGCCTCACAGTCATCATGGACAGGATCCCAAAAGAAAAAAAGCTTTAAATATTTACCAGGGGAGTATGACAAGATGGTTTTGCTGGGACTGAGGAACAAGAGTTTGTAGTCTGAACTGGTATTTGAGATACATACATATTTATATCTCATTTAATGGTAGTGGGTCCCTTCAATTTTGTGAATAGCAATTTTTAATCTGCAGACTAATAGACTAAATGATACCTCACAGGAATGTCTCTGAGAATTACATGCTACAATGAATATGAGGTATTTTTTAGATTAGGTTCTGCTATTCAAGTATTAAATGTTGTTATCATTTTCAAGGCTCTTTTCTGCTTCTAGGGGCTCTTTTCAGTGCACAAGATTCCATCCCACAGGCTGCATTTGAACCCTTTAATAGAATATGAAGACATCTTGAATATGAGTATGACTGCTACTGATCTTGAATGGCTGTACAGAAAATACAGTAAACCATACAAGCAAACTCACAGCAAGAGGTGTGCTATAGACAGGAAAGCTGTGGTCCTGAAAAGAGGGGCGTTACTGGGGCTTGGTGTGAACAAGAGGTCAAATACTCAGTGAAAACAGAGGCAGAAATACATTTGACATATATTGACATAGATTTATTTTCTTACACAATGCAATAAGGTTGCCTTCATATGGCCTTTTGTCCTGAAATGTGTGATCACACTTTATTTGTACCCAAAAGGATTTCTTAGACCATTGTAGGTTGACTAACAGTGAGATATCCCATTTCTCTATATGCCCTTTGGGGTCGGGATGCTCTCTGGGAGGGAAAGGGGGTTAAATTGCAACCCTACATACATATTCTCCAAAGAAACCCCAGTTAACCTTCAGCCATCTTGCCGGAAGGTTGTTACCCTCCTTTTGTAACAACACAATTCCTTGGAGAACAAAATTAAGCTTCTATTTATCAAAAAAAAAAAGTTGGGTCATATGGTGCTTCTATTTTTAGGTTTTTTGAAGAACCTCTTCTACGCTGCTCTCCAAATTAAAGAAAACTTGTCAATAGCTCATTTAGTAAAGTGCAAAAGAGCTCAATTAAAAATGAATTCTGTGATTTTTCCACTCAATTAATTCAGTTGTTGTATTTTTCTGCACCTACTGTGTGTCTCTCTGTGCCAAAGTAATGTGAGCGACCCCTCCTTATCTTGAATGGGTGTACAGAAAATATGATGAACCATACAAGCAAACTCATAGCATAATGTGTGCTATAGAGAGGAAAGCTGTGGTCCTGTGAACGGGGACATTATTGAGGCTTGGTGTGAGCAAGAGGTCAAAGACTCAGTGAAAACGGAGGCAGGAATACATTTGACTGGGTTTTTTGTTTCTCTGAGTAAAAAACTGATTTAGACCTCCTTCAAGTGTCTATAGGAGTAGGCGTGCATATGTACATGCGCACACAGACCCTGACTCATAGAACTCTTGAACACTCATGATATGATGGCCATTGAATTAGGCATTGAGTACATAATTGTGACTGGAGCTGCTTCATCACATCAAGCGCCTCTTAAAATAGCTAAATCTCAAATATTTTTAGCTTCTTTTTTTACCATGTTATTTTTTTCTCACCTTAGTATCATTAGAATTTCATGTTCTGATTTTTTTCCTCATTGCATATTTTCATCATTTTGCCACCATTTGTTTGTCTTGGGGGCAGGGTTTCAAATCAGTATAGTGCAGATTTCTACAGTTCATCCCTGGAGACATACCCTCACTGTCTTGCCCAAGCTTCAGTTTACCCATGTCAAAGCCCTAGTCTTGTAGCAGATAACGTTGCAGTTCCTTTGTTGTTATTGTTTTGCTTTTCTTATATTCATCATTGTCACGAAACATTCTGAAGTGTCTATAAATCCTCCCGCCTCTTTTTTGGTTTTTCGAGACAGGATTTCTATGTGTAGCCTTGGCTGTCCTGGAACTCACTCTGTAGACCAGGCTGGCTTCAAACTCAGAAATCTGCCTGCCTCTGCCTCCCAAGTGCTGGGATTAAAGGTGTGCGCCACCACTGCCTGGCATCTCCACTCTTCTTTATTGTTTTATTGTACTATTTTCCTAGATTTATTAGTTCTTCAGCATCTCCCCCGCCCCCTCCAACACACACACACCTCACATCTTTAGGTTGCACAAACTTTTAGTGTTTTAATGGCAATGAGCAATCAAGTAATTAATTCTGTTTCTCTGGTGTTGTTCTTTTAAAATAACTTTCTGCTACCTAGTCTGGTCTCAGACAGATATCAATTATGATCTTCCCCCGGACATATTGCTGCTATCTGAATTTCATCATGTTACACATTTATATATGCTTTAAAATGCCTTCAGGGAATCAAGTCCACACTTGCTACACACTAATGAGATTATTGGTGGTAGCGAGAAGCTTGCAATTATCTCCTTTAGGCATTAAGGTTTATTTATTCGTTTTATTACTGCTTCCCTTCCTAATTCTGTTTTACTTAGGCTGATATTAGAATGAGTTTTCATTTCCTGAGTACACATTAATTGTTGGGAACAGAAGTAGGGAGCCTGGTCGTTAACAGTGCAGAAGCTTGGATGTAGAGTCTGCAGTTGGCAGAAAGGCAAAACTGGGTTCAAAATGACCATAGATATTTTACAAAATAAATGATCCACACGCTGTAGTCAAGCAGCGAGTGGGCTTTAAATACTGGATTTGGCTTCAGGCCACAAAGTGTTCTTGTGAGCAGCTCTTTTTGCAGGTCTAATATTGCTTTTCATAATAAAAACACTTTAAAAAGAAGGCTACTACCTGAGATGCAGAAGCTGGCTTTTGAGGAGTCACCAACAGCTCCAGTGCATAGTGTCCAAAGGGTAGGGCCAGCAGGGCATCAAAAAATGTTCATTGAGATTAAGAAGCCCAAGAGTAGTTGCTTTCTTCGTGTTAGATGACTAGGAGGCTCTTACTTATGCTCAGATTACTGTGAAAAAACACCATAGCAAAAGCAACTTATAAATGAAAGCATTTAATTTGGGGATTATAGTTTTAGGAGGTTTGATCCCATTATCATCATGGTGAGGAACGTGGCAGCAGGCAGACATGTTCCTGGAGCATGTTCCAGCAGGCATGGAACTCATATCTTCATTCATAAGCATAAGCTTTTGACAACTTCCAAACCTACTTCCCAATGTCACACCACCTCCAACAAGGCTTCACCTCCTAATCTTTCACAAACAGTTCTACCAACTGGGGATCAAGTACCTTAACACATGAGCCTCTGGTGGACATTCTCACTCAAACCCTGCTAAAGAAGGTTCAGAGGTGTGAGTCCAGTCTCATCCATATGGACTAAGATTTGGAATAGAGCCCTAGTACAAGAGGAAGTTGATGTTTTAAGAAAGACCTCCAGGCAGACAAAATATACACAGATGGATATTTTGTTGTACTCACTGGGCTAACAGAGAAATTGGCAGAATCCGGAATGGAAAACAGGAATACTAGAAACCAGAGGCTATTCAGAAGTCTTGTGTTTGGCCTTAACACTCCCAGTAGCTCACCGAATGATGGAGTACAGATATTCATTTATCCATCTAAGAATATAGATATCAATTTTTCATCAAATTGAAACACATCCTTTTCTTTGAAGGAAAAATGTGTCTTTTTCATCAAGAGCATCTCTCAGTAGCCCTCATCTTGACAGTTATGAACTTTTATGTAGTTTCTAGCTGGATGCCATCCTAGATTTGAAATAGTCTGCATGACTTCTCAAGATTGTCTCATGATGAAGTCTGAACTCAGCTCCTATGGACTCTAGTTATGAAGGGTTAAACTAGTAAAGCTCATTGTGTTAGAATTTTGACAATCATATCCTATTTTCAGCTGTAGTGGGAGTCACTGCCAAACCATAAATCTACATAGTTTTCACATGGACTGGTGTGAAGACACAATTCTTTATCCTGGTTCTTAGGCACCATGAGAAAATCCGTCACATTCATTCCTGTTACATTTCCCTTTCCTTTCACAATTTATTTATTCATCAAATATTTAATGGGCTTTATTTACTTTCCTATTGCTATGATGAGACACCATGGTCAAGGGAACTTATAAAAAATAAAACATTTCATTGGGAGCTTGCTTACAGTGCAGAGGGGTTAGTATGTGACCATCCTGGTGGGGAGCATGGCAGTAGGTAGGCAGGCATGGCACTGGAGCAGTAGCTGAAAGCTTAATTTGGCTCATAGGCACGAAGTAGGCAGGCATTGAGACTGAACATGGCATGGGCTTTTGAAACCTCAAAGCCTACCCCCAGGGCATAACTTTTCTGAAAGGATCACAGCCCCTAATTATTCCCCAAACAGTTCCAATATCTAAGGACCAAGCATTCAAATACATGAGGCTATGGGGGCCACTCTCATTCAACCCACCACAACCAGATCCTATGCTTCATGCTGAGCTACAAAGAAAGCTCCCAATGGCCATGCATACTAGTAGAAAAAGGCAATGCCCAGACTGGTAAACAGTAAGGTTGTGTTTAGACTTAGGCAGAAGCACATAAAAGAAGTATTCAGTCTAAACTTGTATTTAGAGGAGATAAACCTAGAGTCACTTAGCCTCCTACAAGTTGCATAATCCCTCTATGCTTCAGTCTCTACCATTAAAATGATGATGATAATAATAGCATGACCCATGGAACTGTGCAGATAAAATGATTTAATGGACATGGGGCTTTTAGGCCACTGTCTAGAGAAGAGAAAATGTTATGTAAGTGTTAAATGAACCAAGAGAGGCTCTTCAGTGGCTTGAATCTGAGTGTTTGAGCAGCTCCTTACAAGATGAAAATTACTTTAAAAGGGCTGGGCCAAGCCTTTCAGGAAGCACATTGCAAGTAAATTGCAAGGTTTGTAGGTCCTAGTGCAGATCGTGTATTGGTAATGGAAATGGAGTCAGTGACAGGGAGAAGAGCAACACGTGGAACTAAACCTTATTTGCTATGTCAGTGAGTTTAGATTTGACCTTTAAAAAAGGCAGTGCTTGAAGAATTTTAAGTCATAGTAACCCACTTCTCTGCAGTTATGCATCTGAACGGAGCCTTAGTTTGAATTGAGGCTCCAGAGAGTGAACGCTTAATCATTTCATCACACAACTTCTCCAAGAAAACAGACAAAATAATAGAGTTTGAGTGGAAAATAATGAGCTTAGTTTTTTAATGTTCACTATGAAATGTGTGCAAGATATTTAAGTGTTTATATCCTGTAAGCATTTATTAGATATGTAAATGAGGAGCTTGACAAATTTGGTATTTATAACTGAGAGCCAAGTCATGACAGGCTACAAATTGGAAAATGATCAATTTGATAGGGAAACATGAAGAGCCTCAGAATCCCCCAGACAGAAAAAGGAGCCCATAGTGTTGGCTAAGAGTTAATAATAACTGAAAGAAAAAAATCAGAGACACAGTAACACACACATATACATCATTTCTTCTTCTTCTTCTCTTACAAAAAGATTCATTTATTTGTTTTAAGTAAGGTCAATGTTGCTGCCTTCAGACACACCAGAAGAGGACCTCTGATTCTATTGCAGATAGTTGTAAGCCACCATGTGGTTGCTGGGAATTGAACTCAGGATTTCTGGAAGAGAACTCAGTTTTCTTAAGTGCTGAGCCATCTCTCCAGCCCCACACATATACATTATTAAAAAATAAAAGAAATATTCGTAAAAGAGTGAATATGTATGTGGCTAACAGAGTCAACTGTTGTCAGGAGGTCAAATTACTTAGGTGATTTATAATTTAGGGTTATAGGACTGCCAGTTCCAGGGAGGTAGACCAAACATAATTTTCCTCATTGAATCCAGTTTCAAACCCTAGTAGTTGTATCTAAAACAAAAATAAGAAGACTCTGAGAGGCATAGAAAAGAAGATAATTAAGCTAGAGATCTTTAGGCCTAAGGAATGGGGTGAGTCCTGTGAGTTTGGTTTGTGCTTCAAATATCCAAGAGATTACAAAAACAGAGATTACAAAACCAGCAACAGGTTCAGACAAAAATTAAAATCCCCAGGAAAGCCTACTGTCTCTAGAAAAGGGTTCAGGAAAGGAGAAGAGAGCAAGATAGAAACTTAGCAAACTTTATAAAACATCTGAGGCTCTACTCTACCACTGTCAGTAGAGGTCAGATAAGGGGACTAGGCATCCACCCTGGTCAGGCTATAACAAGGCACCCTAGTCTTGTCTAATGTAAATAATAAGTTAAGTAAATAGGGCAGCTCAGGAAATTGTAGGACTATAATAAAAGATACACAGTCCAGGCCACTGGAATTCCAGAAGGGGAGAATAAAAGTGAAGGGATGTAGTAGTATTTGGAGAAAAGTAGTTTCGTTTTTACTAAATTTATGCCAAGTTATATCAAAGTTATATCGTATATAGGACAGACTTACAGGCTGAGCTATGTTACCCCAGTTTCCTTTGTTGAGGACCTTAACATGCAGTTCCTCAAGATGTGGCTGTATTTAGAGATGTGATACTTTAAAAGGTAATTAATATGTAATGAGGGTATATGGATGAGTCTTAACCCAATCTGGCTAGTACTCTCATAAGAAGATTAGATGTGTATTTGTAGCTAGATGCTGTGGCATGTGACGATAATTTCATCTCTCAGAAGCCTGTTTGTGACAGGAGAATTATCAGTTCAAAACTTTTCCGAGCTATGCAGTGAGACCCTGTTTTTAAATGAGAGAGAGCGAGGGGGAGAGAGAGAGAGAGAGAGAGAGAGAGAGAGAGAGAGAGAGAGAGAGAGAGAGAGAGAGAGGAATTGTGAGAAATGTCATAGCAAGAATGTAGCCATTTATAAGGCAAAGAGAAATCTCTCGAAAGAAAGTGAAGCTTCAATATATTGCCATTGAGCTTACAATGTCTGGAGCTAGATGTTTTCCAATGTTCTCAGAGGGGAACTATCTTTGTGGATGAAAGAGAGAGAGCAGTAAAAGGGCATTGGAGTATGAATATTAGCAAAGTTCAACGATATGCATGTATAGAATGTTGTAGTACAGCCCATCATTTCATACACATCATTTTGTATATCTGTTGTGACTATCCACTCAGCCAACAGCATCTTGGGGCATTCAGTCTTAACTGCACATAACCTTGGGGAGGGGATGGAGTATGTAGACGGGAGAAGAATGCGGGAGTAGGGGGTCCATCTATGAATTACAGGGAAGTCTTCATTCCTGTTAGGCAAAGTTTTTCAGGTGCAGCCTTTCAGGAAAGGATCAACCACATCCCTGTAAATAACTCCTAACCTATGTTCTGTAAGGAAGCCCAGAAAACCTGTTGGCTCCTCAGAGTGAACTCTGCCTTGATTTGTCATTATGACCTTAGAACAAAAGGTAGATATTGCTTACATTTCTCCTTAGGAAGAAATTTTAGTAGCACCAACTAATTAAAAAAAAAAATAAAAAGGAAAAAAAAAAAACAAAATAAAAGAACAGAAATTTTATGGCATTTTGTTCTGGCAGTTATAGTAAATGAATATACTTCCATTTTATGATTTTAATAAGTTATGTTTAAAGGCTGAAGCAAATGATAATGCTGAAGTTGTGAACATATAAGAGAAATATTTAAGATGATTATAATGCAAATGGGAGATAGAAGAAACATAAAGGGAGGTAAGCTTTGTATACTTCACTGTTGGTAGCAAAGCGTGGATGCTGCCACTCTCTAATGCAGCCTTGGTTCCACACCCAGTGTTCTGCCTAGTCTGGTAAGGCCCACCTATGCCTTCTCAAGCCTCTAGGCTTGGACCAGGACATATCCCTCATGCTACTCTAGCCCCCTGTGTCCATGGGACTTCATTTCATCCATGTTCTGCTCAAACTCTAAGCCCAGCTAGGCCCATACATTCTTGTGCTTTAGTGTAGCCTGTTGTATCCGCATCAAACGTAGGCAAGGAAAGGGCCAACATCCTCAGGTGTCACTGAAAACCAAAAAACCAAAAACCAAAAACCAAAACCAAACCAAAACCTATGAAAGATTAAGCCACTATAACCACTCCCCCAGATCCACTAGTACTGTAGAAATTTTCTTCAAGAATTGCCTAGATGAACCCTTGTGTCTAAGCACACAGAAAATAAAAGTACAATGAAACTTCATCAAAGAATTCAAGGAGTTTAAAGAGGACAGAAAGAGACAGCTTATTGAGTATAAAGAGAATAAACATATCAAGGAAAAATTTCTGGGTGATACCCAAGAAAACGAAGATCATTTTCTCTTCATTCCTTTTTTTAATTTTTTTTTCCTATTCTGTCCTGTCCTTCTGTCTTTAACTTAGACACCAAGCCTTTTCAGCTTCTAATACTATCCTCCTCTCCAGATTCTTAGAGTATTCTGTTTTACTACATGATTACCTTTATCCCATATGACTAAGTTCTGTGTTCATGTGTTTGTCTTTCACTAGACTCTCAACTCCACAAAGCCAGTGATAGCGGTATTTCAAGTATCGTGTACAGTGCTCGCTATATATAGCAGACGCCAAGTAAATATATGTTGGATGGCCGAGTGGCTCAAAATTCTGACCCAAGTGGCATAAGATAGTGTTTTAGAGCTATGTGAACAACAAGGGGATGATAGGGAAAGTTTTCAGTAAGGACTGACCTGGGAAATGCAGTCCACTTGGTGCTCAGATTCATTTGCTTGAGATTTGTTCAAGAGAATCAAGTATCACATCTTACGTCCATCTCTCATGGCCTCATATATAGTACAGAATATATAGCAGCATTTCAAAACATACTTTTTGACTTTCGTAAATAATGCCAGGGATCGCGCTGGCTGCAAGTGATTTGGTGGTGCATTCACTTAATAATGTCACACAGTAAGACAGAAAGCACATTTTCTCTTGTTGTGGTGACCCCACCTTTCTTGCAAGCATCTGCCCCTTTTGCTTCTTGCCCATTTTAGAATCCTTTCGCCTTCTGATTCCTCAAGTTGGGGTTAAGATGTCTCTTTGCTACCGTTCATTCTCCTCACCGCTGGACCCACACAGATGCCACAGAGAGTCATTGTTTGAGAATGAGCATAGAATCACGGCCTAAAAGGCTGGGTCGCATAGTAATCAATTCACTGGAGAAATCCTTTTCCATTCTGAGTCACAGTACCTATCTATCTGTCAAGGCGAGGAATCAATTAGATGATTGTATAGTTCTAAAATTCGTCTGATTCTCTCTTTTGTAGCTTTATTTCTAACCTTACAGTATGCAGCTGTCCCAGGGGCCTTCAACTTACATCAAATTCTGTCATGCCTCAGATTTAAATCATATGAAGTAGATCCCCAGGAAACCTCCTAGTGTATGAATTATTAATGTTCCCACCACACAGTCTCTGTGTGAATATTTACTTACATTGCTGGGTATCTGATCCTGACAACAAATCACCGTTTGAATGGCTTACTGATGTTTTCTCTTCCCCTCAGTGATTCAGCATGTATCTTCCTTTCACCTTGGGAATTGTGCAATTCTTTTTTTCCCTTGTGCAACTCTGACACTGAGCAGTAAAAAGGATGTCAACACCTGAATCCTAGCGTTACTGTCTTTCTTTTTCAGTTTCTCTTAGAGATTGCTGCATTCCCCCCACTTTATTCTGTATCCTCCTCCACCTCTGACTGCCTCCAGTCATTTTCATACCTAGGGGGTTGAATTTTGCTCTCTCCACTTCATAGCTCCAAGTGACTGTAGCCACTGTATTGCTCAACAAGATTCTTAATATTCTCACTGATTTAGTTATTTCCCAGAGGAGCAGAATTTTTTTCCAGATATGTCAGCCTGTGCTACAGGGCTTGATCAACAGTCACAGCCTCTGACCTACACCTTCCCCCTGGTCTTGGTTATCCAGGTTTCCTCCCTACTCTCACCTTTCTGTATGCAGATCTCATCTCCCTTTCTGCCTCTTATTTCCCACTAGTCACCGCAGTCTTCCTTAGAGCCAACATTATTTTCTGCCTACAGATAGAGAAGCCCTTCATTCTCTCAGAATTTCTCAGAAATCCTCAGAGTTAACCACCCTTTGCTGCCTCCACTGGAAGTGGGTACCTAACACATTGATTTAATTAAAGGTGGAATAAATCGAGTTGCAGAAACACTTAGAATGGTAATTCTCTTGCTTGTTATAAACCACTTTCTGGACTGCTTTGCAAATTGGAAACTTTAGGGGATCGTGGAATGCTTCACTCCTTGCAATAGGATTGGGGGTATCTACTTCAGTTCCTTTATTCTTTTTAGTAGGTGGGGGGTATCTTAACCGTCTCAGTAGGGGTATGCGTATGATATGCTCAATTCCAAATATGTAGCCTCCCCTCCCCCAGCCTTAATGGTTCCACTGTTTACACCTGGATGGAGCTTGCCGGCTCAATCGTTCTGCCATGCCCACTGCTGGAACCTGCCACTTTGCTGTTCGGAGCCGTACATGTGGTCACCCTGCTATTGGACTCCAAGATTAATTCGCGGCAATCGGGTCCCTCCCCCTTCCTTTATAACGGAGTGCCAGAATAGTAAAAATTGAACCTTGAGCAGCGACCTTTGTTTTGGTTCCTTCCTTATCTCGCGCAGCCCAGCCCCTCTTCTCTTCCAGGTTTCCAAAATGCCTTCCAGGCTAGAACCCAGGCTGTGATCTGCTGGCCGGACACAACACAAATATATAGGTGAACCTACATTGGCTATCATTGAGTGTCATGCCAGCAAAGTACTACTATGTCAGACAGAAGTGCCTTAATAGATATGGTCTGGACAAGCGCCATGATAAAGGCTCTTGCTTGCTTTATAGTTGCCTATCTATTGAAAACTGCTAATAAACATTACTGCAATACATCTGCCAAGTACCACTGAAAGTGTTAATGACATAGCCAGCTACCTTGTTTTGTTTTGTTTTTACAGTAATGCAACAGAAAGGAAAAGTAACTTTTATAGTAAAAGGGTAGCTTAAGGGGAGATAAAGATTTCGACAACTCATGTCAGGACAAATCAATAGGTCTATTGCTGGAAGGACTGAGAATTATCATGGAACTTGTTTCAGTCTAGAATATTGTTTTCACTTCTTAAATTGAATCCCTGCAGTCCAGAAATAGAAAATGCCTTCCCTTCCCTGTCTGCCTATCTCCCACCCTGCTCTAATGAGGAAGAAACTGGAATTTAGACAGGTTCAAACTTCTCAGCCCAAGAGTCTTTACACATCATGGTTAGCCTAGTGATGGCCCTACTTTCCTAAGCTGAGATTGTTCTATAAGAGTCAGCAGCTCATTTGGATCCCTATCACTGCATGGAGAGGAGGCTTAATCGTCCCCATCTCAGGAAAGTTCCCGATAGGTAATAGCTACCAATTTGCCAGTTCTCCCCAGGCCTTACAGTGGAGTTAGCACAGACCTGCTTTTGTACACTTATTTCTATGTGTTGGCATTGTTTGATCTAGACTTCTGAAAAATCACAGTTATATCCTGGAGGATAATAAAGATAGTGTTAGAAGAAAATAGTTATTAAAATCTTACGTGGGATTCCCCAGCATTAGTTAATTCTTTCTGTCATTACTCTTTGCCAAGGTACTCATTTCGGGCAGTAAGTAGGACAAATAAAGAACAAATTTAAAGTTCTAGCACCAATACACATGTCTCTGTGATGGAGTTGGAAGGTTAGTCACAGGGTTAATTCCCAAAATGATTGATGACGCCCTTGTTAGGTTTATGGACATGTATTTGTGAGTTCTATGTCCCACAGTCTGACACATATTCATCTTATCGACCTCAGAATAAAGCAGGGTTTTGAAAAATGGCCAAGAAGAGATGCTGATTTCCTCTGCTGGTCCCAGATCTCATTTCGTAGTCTTCATTCCCCCTTATGCTATCCAGTCATTTTCACAAGGAGAGTTTATGGTAATGGTCTGCTGGAAGTAGAATGCCAAATGTCTCCTTCTAGCTAACTGGGCTTAACATGGTGGAACCAGCACATTGGAGATGATTTATAAAATGAATGACTTTTATTTGGATTCTGCCTCCATTATTTTCTTTGCTGTGTTATATAGGACAAATCATTTAATTTCTTTGTATCTAATTTTCATTATCTGTAAAATAAATGATAATTATTAGTACCTAACTCATTGCAGGTATTGAGAGAATTAAATAATATCCAAACTATAACATCATAGGAAATAAGCTTAGTACCTAATAGTCTCTGCATGGATGCTTCCTATGAGTATTCATAGACAAAACACTGAAGCTGAACTCAAACTGTGTTTTGCCATTTGTAAGTCACTTCTCCTTCCTGGTCTCCCCATTATTCCTGCAGAGGATGAAGAAATACTGATGTCATATGATTGATTTATCAGAGAAATATAAATGAAATAATATACATAAAACATCTGTTACTTAGTAGACAGTCAATACATCACTATTTTTTGCTTTATTCTTCCATGTTTGACTGCTTAAAAGAATATGTACTTTCAGCCCTGATTAACCCCATTTAAACACGAAGATCCTGTCTCTAACTTGCTTTTTCAAAGGATTTTGTAATCACATGATATGTTCCAATTCAACTATATTTTTGTTACTTATTAATGATATCATTGCTATCATTATATGGAGCTACTTTCTGAAACACTACCATAGTGACTGTTGGATGGAACTATGTCATGTTCTCTTTGAAAACCTCTTCCAAAACCTTTCTCTGCCCTATGCCTTCCACAGTTCTTTTTTTTCCCCATACTCCCACAACATGCTATGCGTAGTTTTAGCTCCCTTATAGTTTATTGAATTGTAACAGTCTCCCCGAAGACTGGAACATTCCATTCTGTAGGGAAGCTCCATAAGCAGGAAGCTAAACAACTCAAAATAGCTCAGGATGTCCCTGAAATTGACAAGATTCACTAGTCAGGATAAGCAGTGGGAACAGAACTGCCAAGAAGACTCAGAGAAGCCACTCTGCAAAGAAGAATCTCAGATAAGCCAGGTTGCAAAAAGATTCTGACAATAGATCAGCTTCTAGAAGAAGCAGAAACCAGCTTCCTGGAAAATGTCTAGACCAACAGAGTCACTTGGAAAGGACAGTTCCCAACTTGTTGGGCTTTCTGCAGGCTGTGCAGTGTGCTCCCTCAGGTTCCCAACTTTATTATCTGTCACTTGTGCTGGGACTGGCTTTGGCAATGCAGTTGTGTTTTTGAGTCATGTCTGCTCCTATAAATAACCCTTTACCCATAGTCCTATAACTAAGCCAAATGAAACTCTGGTTCATCATGTGGGTCTTTGGTGGTATCCATATTTTGGTGTGTGTGTTGTGGGCTCCCTATCTTGGGGGAGTAGTTTTGTGTTATGTATCTCCCCCCAAAAAAGTTTTGTCACATGACAATGACTGATGAAAGAAAGAAAGAAAGAAAGAAATATTTATATAAAGCTAACCCTGGGTTCTAGAATATGCGGACATCACCTGTCACAATGAAGAATGGAATTCAGTGTTTGTTGCATACTACCTTCACAATTCATATTTGCTTATCTTTCATTTTCAAGGAGAAATTGTGGATTAAGTTGGAATTTGACTTTGTTGAATAGATACTTATACTTATTTCTTGACAAGCCCCATGCTACAAGGTATATTAAAAGTATGATGATAGGCAAATAAATATTTTTCCTCTCAGAGAGCTCAGAATCAAGCTAGCTAGGATGAGAGAAATATGTAAATGGAGATCTAAGGAAGAGGGGAAGAGGGTGGCAGTGTGTTTTGGGGATTGTGATATAGACACTGAAAATTCTGGGATAGAGAAGTAAAGAAGTTAAATGTAAGCTAGAGAGAAAGGGGTCATGGCTCCAATTTATAAGGAGGCATTTTATTTGGGGCCCAATTAAGAGAACTGTGAAGGGGAAAAATTCAATAAAGCCTATGTGTGAAGATGTGCCAGATACTTAAAGCCAAATGCATCTATCACTCTGAAGAAGGCAGTTCACACAAAGGTGCATTGTACAAGAGAACCAGAAATTAAAACCTATAGAAAAAAAAACATATTCAGGTTGTATTCAGTTCCTAGATTCATCATTTTCATAGTCTCATCCAACCTTTCAAGAAGGCCCTATTTTAAAGTTTAGCGTAGAATATTCTTTTACTTCTTAGTTTAGATCCTTGAAGTCCAGAGTAGAAAACATATGCCTTCCCACTCCTTTCCACATGCATATTTATGGAGTATCATGTAATGTTTCAAAGTATTCATAGGAAGAAATCTAATTCTTACAATGACTTCATCATGAAAATACTGTTATTTTATGCTTTTATAAGTAGAAAAGTATGCCTAGAGAGGTAAAGCAACTTAATGATGTTACACAGAGAATAAGAGGCAGAGTCATAATTGAAGTCAAGCAGTACTTTTAAAGAATTGGAAGCCCGAAGAAAAATTATGAAATGGTACAAGTTTGCACTTAACTTTAGTCATGGTTTATTTTGGCTGATAAAACTATTGTTTCTATCTTGCATCTCAATAAATAATTGTACCAAACATCAAAGTTCTATGAGCTAGAAATTGTTTTGGGTTCTGTTTTTTGTTGTTGTTTCACTGTCCAATAATTATGCCTTTTTGGTTTAATGGTATAACTGATGCCTGTTTTGCTTTAAACAATTATTTATGTAAACTTTTTTGTTTTGAAAATTTTGTACATGAGTACTGTATTCATCCCATTTCTTTCTGCCCTCTCCCCTACCAATTCTTTTCATGTCTTTTATATTCCCTTTCAAGTTCATGACTGCTTCTTCTTTATTATTGTTACATAACAACACTGACACACACATGCAAAGCATACTGAGCTCATTTAGTGTTGCTCATGTATACACACACACACACACACACACACACACACACACACACACATATTACATGATATCATGGAATTAGAAAACAATCAAGGAGCTTGTCTTTAGAGAAAACTGCCACGCCCTCCGGTCAAGTCTGCTTGACAGGCTGAAAGTCTAAAAGCACTCACAAGGAAAAGAGTTTCAAGGAAACTCACCTCCTGGAGCTTTGGCGTTCTCATTTACCCATATAGTCATACTCTATTCCCATTAGTCTGGTGTATGGAAAAATTCTGTTATAGTTAAGTCTCCCCAGTGTTCCAAGGTCCCAGAAGCTGAGCTTAAAATCCTGTAAGAATGCAGTAAGGAAGTTTACCTATTCAATTACTTTTTTTTCCATTCTTTTTTTTTAAATTAGGTATTTTCCTCGTTTACATTTTCAATGCTATCCCAAAGGTCCCCCATACCCACCCCCCCCCCATTACAAAAGACGGAGCCAGTAGCTCACAGCTGGTCTACTAAGGACAGTAGCAAATCGCACCCAATCAAGGGAATACCAAAATAGTGCCAGGGAATCCCACTGAGATAGAAATCTTCAGTACAGGCTACATTGCATATTAGAAGCAAGTTGGTGAGTTCTCCTGACAAATGGAGATTCTCAAGATACTTAAAAGTTACACTCATATAAGAATTTAGCAAGGCCTAAGAGATAGGGGGGTTGTGATATTGCATTGTTCATGAGGTCTGCTAAGAGCAGAACCCCCTGGTGCAAGCCTTCACAAGGTTCAAAGGTATAACACTAGAGTGTGAAATCCTTGCCTGTCACTAAGCTGACCCGGGACTGCTTTATCTTTACTGTAAACATCTATCTGGTTCCTGTAAATCCTTTTGAAGTCACTCCTTTGTTTTGTATCAGGTAACTTCAATGTACTTTGCCTGCTACCTTTTGTATTTTCTGTACTATATAAGATTGATGTTCACTTTGTGAGAATACATTCAGATTCTACACAATCTCTCGTGTTGATCTGTCTGTCACCTGCTGACTCCTTGTCCACCTGCCCCAGAGACTCGTTCCACGCAGACAAGGGACCCAGAGGGTCTGCGGCAGAAAACTGTCACTTTTTTAGTAGCCATTGATCGCTTGTGGTTCTTCATCTAGGGCTGAGCTCCATGAAATTTCCCACACCTCCTATTCATGGCCCCTGGCAATGTCATTTGCAGGCCTTCTTTAAATAACCATAGTCCTGCAATTTCATGGGTGCAGCTTTTCTATTATATGTAGGCAACACTATCTCATAGCAGGTGTCTTGATCATCTAACTCTTAAAATCATTCCATCCCTTCTTCTGTGATGTTCCCTGAGCCTTAGCTGTAGGGGTTGAACTTTAGATGCATCCATTGGAAGTGGGCACCACACAGTCAGTAGTGCTTTGCATTTTGACTGGTTGTGGATCTCTATAAAAGTCTCCATCTACTGCAAAAAGAAGCTTCTTTGATAAGGAGTGAGAGCTACATTTACCTGTGGCTATAAGGATAAATATTTAGAATACAGTTAGGAATTCGACTGGCTTAGAAAAATGGTAGTAATGGTTGATTCTCTTCTGTGGTCTATGGTTTCTGTTGTTAAGTCCATTATGAGCATGAACATGCTTTCTTGTCACTGAGACTCTAGGAAGTAGGTTCTATTATTCTTCCCATTTTACAGAGAACAAATTTGAAGACAATTATTTTCCCAAAGCTTATATAGCAGGATTGATATTTGAACTAAGTAACTACTATTAACTTGTCCATAAGACTGGGCAGGTCATTGAGGAGATATGCTTTGGAGATACCTTACCCTTGGAAAACAAGACAAAAATAGCCACAAAAAAAGCCAAAAGTGATCGCTTCAATATGACTTTTCCAGTTGTATGGTCCATTTCCCTTCTCTAATTACATAATTGAATGTTTGACAAGCCCTTGTGTGACAGACTTTTCCTGGGTAGACATGAACAAATGCCTATTCACTCCAAACAGGGAAATAACAGACAAAAGTATGGATACCACGAAGTTCCAACTTGGTGATAACAATGAGTTTTATTAAAGTTACTTATAGGAGCAGGCATGACTCCAAGACCACTATATAATCAAAGGAGTGACCCCAGCAGGAGTTACAGCTCACCAAAACTGGAAACCCAGTGCATACTGCATACCCTACAACCAGCTCAACAGGTTAACAGGTTGGAGAACATCTTTTTCAAATGGCTCTGTAGTCTAGGCTTTTTCCAGGCAACTCAGCTAGTTTTTGTTTCTTCTAAACCAGCAGTGTGTGTCGTGGGTCAAAAAGACTCTTTCACCGGGGTCGAATATCAGATAACCTGCATATCAGAGATTTAAATTGTGGTTCATTAACAGTAGCAATGAGAATAATTTTATGGTTAGAGGTCACCACAACATGAGGAACTAAATTAAAAGGTCACAGCATTAAGACAGTTGAGAATCACTGTTCTAGATACGGTGGTTTCTGCTTCTTCTAGATAGCTGGGCTTGTCTAAGAGTGACTCTCAACAGTCTTTAGGCTTTATATACTCTTGGAGAGATAGGGTCCTGGTGAATCTGATCAGTTTCAGGGACTTTCTGAAGCTAATCAATTTTGAGTTGTTTACTTTGTGACTCAGTGAGCTGTCCTATGTATTTCACTCCCTTAGAACATCCTATTGTTTCATCTCCCATAAACATCCTGTCTTAAGAAATTTCCATTTAAGATGGAAGGTTTAATCTCAGAGGCAACTGCTACACAATGCTTGTCTGTATAGCTGATGATTTTAATTTGTTCCTCACATGTTAGAACAGGTATTTTACTTTGCTTTTCTGTTGTTATGATAAACTACTGACCAAAAGAAGCTTGTGGAAGAGATGGTTTATTTCATCTTATACTTTACAATCCATTGTTAAGGGAAGTGAAACATATCATGCTGCATAGGGACTTGCCTTCTCTGGTTTATTCTCTGTAAGGTTTTCAATACTGCCCAGGATAACCTGCCCAGGGGTGTTGCCATCTGCAGGGGGGTGGGAGTGGGTCTTTCACAACAGTCAACAATCAAGACAACTTCCTACAAACATGGCCACAGGCCAATATGATCTAAGCAATCCCTCACTGAGACTCTGCCTTACCAGGTGACTCTTAATTGTACTACATTGACAAGAAAAACAAACCCAGACAACAGGCATATATGTGAGACTAGCAAATGGGTGGAGGTTACCTTAATGTCAGATCAGTTCCTACGAAAGTCAATTCACAGTGCCAAGAGAGATACTTGCTAAGCATCTCCTTTATGCTACATAGTGGAGCCATTCATTGTAAATGGGGCTTTGAAAGTTATACATTATGGTGTTTGATTATATCTCTACCACAGCTGCATACCAGTTCTGTAACAGTGGCCTGGACAACCTCAGTTGTTGTCTCATGTTTACAAAAATGAAGAAAAAGCCATCCATTCCCATTCTTCTTCTTGGAATAATTTTCAACAATAATTGGAGTAGTTTAGATTCATATTACTTAAGAGCCTCAAAACCTTGCTATTTGTGTCACACAATTACTTTTCATTTGTGTCCTGTTAAGAAAGCTTGAAAGGGCACAGAGGCCATGAAAGAGTCAACAATCAAAATCTTAGTTTGCTAACTATTAAGCCAAAGAAAGCTGAAGTCTCTTAATGTACTTGATGTCTGCTCTCTGATGCTTGAGCTGATTCTGGGCCCTCTGACTTTGATTATATGAATCTTATGAGATTATATGAATTCTCAGTGAAATGAATTATGAACCTTATGCTGAAGTTATAAATTGGTTACATAAATTTGTTCATATCAAGTAATTTAGTTTATTATTTGAATCCATTGAGCAAAAGCCACAGCTCTTTGAACTATGTTAGGAAGTACATCTCTATGTCTCTACACAGACATATTGACTCATCTGTTATCCATCTGATAGCGCACACCTATTGTTCCTAAAGCACTTGTAGCTTCATTCTTCTCTGTTACTCACAGTATTTCTTTTTTTTTTTACAGAAATCAGAATTTAATATACAGTACACAAAACATTCCCCAAATATGTCTCTGTATGTGTATGTACATGTACATGTGCATGTGTATGTGTTATTTGTATCATGTGTATAGTTTTAAGTAAATATAAAATAATGAGATTTCTTGAGACTTTATAAAACAACCCTGTTATTTGTACCTCACCCCTCCTTCATCTTCTCTATTGACATCCTTTTTTTCCTCTCCATTAAGAGAACATTACCTTTGGCTCAATTTCCCACTCCTTATCATTGGTATCCACTCACAGTATTTCTTAAAGGATATGGGGCACTGGCCTCCTAGTAAAAGGATGGATGAGGCTTCACAAGCATTTTACTAAGTGAGCTTCTTCTATACATTTTGATAATGGTGGGTCTGTCCTAGAAGGCAAAAAAGGAAATTAAACATAGGTTCTTTTTAAAAGATTTTTTTTTGGTTTAATTCTTCTACCATATATTGCATCTCAACCACAGTTTCCCTTCCCTCTCCTACCCCAAGCCTCCCCTTCATGTGACTTTTTTCTGACCCCCCTTCCCTTCAAAGAAGAATAGACCTCCCAGGGTCTATTCATAAAAAGCTACAATAAGACTAGGGATGTATTCTCACATCAAAGCAACCCAGTAGGAGGAAAAGGGTCCCAAAGGCAGGCAGAAGAGTCAGAGACAGACCCATTTCACACTGTTAGGAATCCCACAAGAACCCTGAGATTAAGCAACCATAACATATATGCAGAGGACCTAGGTTAGGCCCATACAGGCTCCCTGATCTCTGTGAGCCCAGGGTTAGTTGATTCTGTCGGGTGGTGTACCTGACCCCTCTGGTCCTTCCAATCCTTTCTCCTTCTCCCCCCGAAGAACTCCCCAGGCTCCACCTAATGCTTGTCCATAGGACTCTGCATCTGTTCCCCTCAAGTGCTAGATGAAGTCTCTTTGATGCCGATTACGCTAGAAAAATTGAGTGTTTTGATTTGTTCGTTTGTTTGATTTTTAGGAAAAAATAAAGTATGCTTTTGTGGCCATGAATGGGCTCCTGGCTTTAGCTGGCAAGCCAGGTTTTATGAAGACAGAAATTCAGTCAGGATCCTCACAGAAGACAAAGACTTGTAGTCCATATTTTCCTGACAGGCTTCTGGGTCAGAGATCTGGGAGACAGTTTCAGACTACTGATAGGCCTCTCTCTGCCCTCCAGATACTGTACTGCGGAAACCTTAGCTTCAAGGTCCTAGACTTGGAACACATAAACACAGCAGCCAGGTTGTTTACCATCTATTCTTTAGTACCTTCCAGGTGGAGGTCACCTCTGCTCCATCAAGGGCTGCTTCCCAATAGTATTTCTGCTAGATTTCCTGACCCAGCCTGCAATACCAGGCTTTGTCTTTCCTTCATCTTCTCTTCCCTTGGTACTCTTCTCCCTCTGCCCTCCATCTCCCCTTTCATTCTTTTTGCTGATTTTTCCTGAAACTGGCACATGACACTGAGGGTCAAACAGACTATTCATTCTTCAGCATAATTAGGCCTTTTAAATTAGATATCTAAAAATTTCAGCTGACATACACCCTGATTCTTCCTAAGAATTCTGTTCACAGATGCCTCCCATTCCCCCTTCAAAGTTTTAGCAGGTTCCCCTTGCCCTTGAGGGGAATGCCATGAGTAAACTCAACTCTGCTTGAGATGTACAGCTGCCTGGTTTCAGGGGTAAGATGGTCAACTATCATCTTGTGACTTGCCAAGGGCAACTTGTTGAAGTTCCACAGATTCTTAGACTGAAGTTCTAAGACTCATTTGCCTAACTACAAAGGTGAGCTATTTCTTTGTGGCAGATAGATAGGCACACACATGTGGGTACCAGCCTCACAGGTAGAGGCTGAGCTGATGGCTGCTTCTGAACTGACCCATGCCTTTGTTTTTTTTTTTTGTTTTTTTTCTTTTTTTTCCATTTTTTATTAGGTATTTATCTCATTTACATTTCCAATGCTATACCAAAAGTCCCCCACAGCCACCCACCCCCACTCCCCTACCCACCCACTCCCCCTTTTTGGCCCTGGCGTTCCCCTGTACTGGGGCACATAAAGTTTGTGTGTCCAATGGGCCTCTCTTTCCAGGGATGGCAGACTAGGCCATCTTTTGATACATATGCAGCTAGAGTCAAGAGCTCCGTGGTACTGGTTAGTTCATAATGTTGTTCCACCTATAGGGTTGCAGATCCCTTTAGCTCCTTGGGTACTTTCTCTAGCTCCGCCATTGGGAGCCCTGTGATCCATCCATTAGCTGACTGTGAGCATCCACTTCTGTGTTTGCTAGGCCCCGGCATAGTCTCACAAGAGACAGCTACATCTGGGTCCTTTCGATAAAATCTTGCTAGTGTATGCAATGGTGTCAGCGTTTGGATGCTGATTATGGGGTGGATCCCTGGATATGGCAGTCTCTACATGGTCCATCCTTTCATCTCAGCTCCAAACTTTGTCTCTGTAACTCCTTCCAAGGGTGTTTTGTTCCCACTTCTAAGGAGGGGCATAGTGTCCACACTTCAGTCTTCATTTTCTTGAGTTTCATGTGTTTAGCAAATTGTATCTTATATCTTGGGTATCCTAGGTTTTGGGCTAATATCCACTTATCAGTGAGTACATATTGTTTGAGTTCCTTTGTGAATGTGTTACCTCACTCAGGATGATGCCCTCCAGGTCCATCCATTTGGCTAGGAATTTCATAAATTCATTCTTTTTAACAGCTGAGTGAACTACATCTAATTTCTAAAACAATTTTTATTAGAGTTTTCTAATACTGAAAAAATTCACATTTGATTTGATTTGCCTTATGGAATATTACATTTTTTTGGATTTTAGAATGAGTCAAGGGGCAACTCTTTTGCACTGTTGACTTTATATCAAACATCTGAATAAATGTTTGAAAATAATCTGTAGATTTCTAACACATTTCAAAAGAATCAACTTACCAAACTTAGTTTAAAATGTCATATAATCATGTGAGATAAAGCATAACTCTCAGTGATGTGGATATCTGTGACTACCACAGCCACAGAACAATCTTGATTTTTCTCAGTGTTTTAATACCTAAATTCTGGGAGCAGAATGTGGCTTTAGGTCTCTAAGGACAAAGGTGAGAGTAAGTCTTGCAGGCACAGACCCTGACCATGCCTTTGTTATTCTGGGCACCACAGATCTTGGCTGCTGCTGTTTCCAGAAGCCTTTGTAGTGGTTAAAAACCATGTTCTCCAGAAAGAACAGGTGGACTCTGCAAAGTGTGGGCTTACTTTAAAGTGCCCTCCCATATCTTAATAAGGTCATTAAAACTGATGCTGCTGCACAGAGAGGAGCTTGAGCAAATGCAAAGACCCCTCTTTGTGTCCCCAGGTCATCACTGGCCCAAAGTTCCCAAAAGGAGACAAATGCCCCGAAATGTGTTGTGTCTGCGTTAGCTTCTTTACTCTTTTCTTAATTTACTTTACATCTCATTCCCAGATTCCCCTCCCTTACCCCATCCCAGTCCCTCCCCATTCCCTTTTCTCCCTTCCCCCACCCTTTT
Source organism: Mus musculus (assembly GCF_000001635.26). NCBI lineage: Eukaryota > Metazoa > Chordata > Mammalia > Rodentia > Muridae > Mus > Mus musculus. The sequence continues at coordinate 6,721,119 of NC_000086.7, read as the reverse complement.
CTCCTCACAGTCATTTTGATTTGCATTTCTCTGTTGGCTAAGAATGTTAAACATTTACTTAAGTACTTCTTAGCCATTAGAGATTCCTCTGACTAGAAATCTCTGTTTAGCTCTGTACTCCATTTTTAAAACAGATTATTTGGCTCGTTGATGTCTAATTTCTTGAGTTCTTTATATATCTTGAAGATCAGCCCTAGGTTTGATGTAGGGTTGGTAAAGATCCTTTCCCATTCTATAGGCTGCTGCTTTATCCAAAGGACACTGTCCTTTGTTTTACAGAAGCTTTTTAGTTTCATGAGGTCCCTTTTGTCTATTGATCTCTGAGCCATTGGTGTTCTGTTCAGGAAGTTATCTCCTGTACAATGTGTTCAAGGCTATTACCCATCTTCTCTTCTATCAGGTTCAGTATATCTGGTTTTATGTTGAGATCTTTTATGCACTTGAACTTGAGTTTTGTACAGGGTGACAAATATGGGTCTATTTTCAGTATTCTATATGCAGACATCCAGGTAGACCAACACCATTTGTTGTTGAGGATGCTTTCTGTTTTTTTTTTTTTCTGTATAGTTTTGGCTTCTTTGTCAAAAATCAAGTGTCCCTCGTGAATTTACTTCTGAGTCTTTGATTCAATGCCATTGATCAACTTATGTGTCTCTGTACCGATATCATGCATTTTTTATTACTATTGTTCCATAGTACAGATAGAAATCAGGGATGGTGAATCCTCCAGAAATTCTTTTATTGTTTGGAATTGTTTTAGCTACCCTGGGTTTTTTGTTTTTCCATATAAAGTTGAGAATTGTTCTTTCTGTATAGAATTGTGTTAGAACTTTGATGAAGATTGCATTGAATTTGTAGATTGCCTTTGCTAAGATACCATTTTTACTATGTTAATTCTACTGATCCATAAGCAGCAGAGATCTTTCCATCTTTTGATATCTTCAATTTCTTTCTTCAGCGATTTGAAGTTCTTGTCACTTGCCTGGTTAGAATGGTCCCAAGATATTTTATGTTATTTGTGGCTATGGCAAAGGATGTTGCTTTCCTAATTTCTATCTCAGCCTGTTTATCATTTGTATAAAGGAAGACTATTGATTTCTTTTTTAGTTAATTTTGTATCCAGCCATTTTGATGATATATTTATATATTTATCATCTGTAGGAGTTCCTTGCTAGAATTTTTGGGCTTACTTTGTTGTGTCTGTTCTTTAGCCCCAAAAGACCAACCACCAAAAAGCTGATTCCAATGCAATCACACTAGGGTTTTTTCATTTAACCCGGAGCTTGGGCTCACTGACACAATAGGACAGAAAGGTGAAACCCTGAGCCCAGTTTCAAGAATTTATAGAGGTAAGCAAACAATCAAGGTGGTTTCTAGCCTGGCCCATATATGATTGGAGGTGGGGCTATTATGGAATTTTTTTGCCTTTTAAAATAATTGGCTGATTTTGAGAGCCAAACCATAAAGTTAACTCCTGCTTTCCTCCTGATTGGTAGTTGTTAGGAAATGAAGTGTCAGGGGCAGGCTTGTAACCTGGAGGCTCAAGGTTTTTTGGGAGTAACCTTTAGTTGTCTTATTGCTCTAGCCATAACTTTAAGTACTATATTGAATAGATACAGACTGAGGAGACAGCCTTGTCTTGTTCCTGATTGTAGTGGAATTGCTTTGAGTTTCTCTTCTTTTCATTTGAACTTGGCTGTAGGCTTGTTGTAAATTGCTTTTATTATGTTTAGGTATACTTCTTGTATCCCTAATCTCTCAAAGACTTTTATCATGAAGGTGTGCTGGATTTTGTCAAAGGCCTTTTGAGCATCTAATGAGAACACGTGATTTTTTCCCTTCAGTTGTTTATATGATGAATCACATTGACAGAGTTTTTTCATGTGTTGAACCATTCCTGTATCTCTAGAATGAAGCCTTCTTTATCATGGTGGATGATTTTTTTTGATGAGTTTTTGGATTTTGTTTGTGAGTCTTTTATTGATAGTGTTTTTCATTAATGTTCATATGGAAAATTAGTCTGAAAATCTGTTCTTTTTTGAGTCTTTTCATAGTCTAGGTATCAGGATGACTATGGCCTCATAAAATTAATTGGGCAATATACCTTTTGTTTCTGTTTTCTGGAATGATTTGAGTAGTATTGGCATTATTGGTATTAGTTCTTCTTTGAAATCCTGGTAAAACATAAAACCTAAAACTATCTGGCCCTGGACATTTGTTTGTCTGTTTGTTTTGGTTTTGGATGGGAGACTTTTAGTGACTGTTTCTATTTTCTTTGGGATTATAGGTCTGTTTAGATTGTTTATCTGATGTTGATTTAAATTATGTATATGTTTAAAGTCTCGTTGATTCTTTATATGGCCTCCTTGTTTGTAGTTTATTGATTTCAACTCTGAGATTAATTATTTCCTGCTGTCTGCTCCTCTTGGGATTATTTGCTTCTTTTTGTTTTAGAGCTTTAAGGTCTGCTGTTAATTCACTAGTTCACAATCTCACTAATTTCTTTTTGAAGGCACTTAGTGCTATAAACTTTCCTCTTAGCACTGCTTTCATTTGTGTCTTACAAGTTTGATAATGTTATGCCTTCATTCTCATTGAATTCTAGAAACTCTTTAATTTCTTTCTTTCTTTCTTCTTTGTCCCAGTTTTCATTGAATAGAGAGTTGTTCAGTTACCATGATTTTTTAGGCTTTTTGTTGTTTCTGTGGCTATGGTGTTCAGCTTTAATCCATGGTGGTATGATAAGATACAGTGGGTATTTCAATAGTCTTGTATCTATCAAGACTTGCTTTGTGAAAGAGTTATGTGGTCAATTTTGGAGAAGGTTCTGTGAGGTGCTGAAAAGAATGTATGTTAGTCCCTTCTGGTCAGCGCGAGCACCAAGTCACCTTGGAAACAGAGTCAGCAGACACCCCCAAGGTTCTGAGAGGACTCTCCACGCAATCTTAGGACCACCAGTGAGTGGAACACAACTTCTGTTCAATTCCAATAGCGCGGGACCTGAGATAGCATTAGGGAAGCAGAAAACCCGGCCTGACCAGGGTCACAAGTCCCTTTCGGCCGGCACCAGCACTGGGTCACCTGGGTGAGGAGTCAGAGGACACCCCCAAGGTGCCTAGAGGACAGCTTCTGAGGCAGACCCCGTTTTGGGCTCCAGACATCAGGGTACCTTCCCTGCCAGAGGACAGGTGTCCTCCCCTCCTGGGAGGGCTCTACCTGAGCACCTGGGCAAGACATCTTGGTTCCCGGGTCCCTCTGAGACTAGTCTGCACAGGTGAGACTATGGACTGCAGAAGCTAACAGCTTCTGGGACAGGCCCTGTTTTAGGCCTTCATCTTCTGCCAGGAGGCAGGTCCGAACACCAGATATCTGTGCACCTTCCCTGGAAGAGGAGAGCTTGCCTGCAGATAGTGCTCTAACCACTGAAACTCAGGAGAAACCTAGTCTCCTAGGTCTGCTGATAGAGGCTAACAGAATCACAGGAGGAGCAATATATAACCAGACACAACTATAACAACTAACTCCAGAGATTACCAAATGGCGAAAGGCAAATGTAAGAATCTTACTAACAGAATCCAAGACCACTCACCATCATCAGAATGCAGCACTCCCAGCTCACCCAGTCCTGGGCACCCCAACACACCCAAAAAGCTAGACCCAGATTTAAAAGCATATCTCATGATGATGGTAGAGGACATCAAGAAGGACTTTAATAACTCACTTAAAGAAATACAGGAGAACACTACTAAAGAGTTACAAGTCCTTAAAGAAAAACAGAAAAACACAATCAAACAGGTAGAAGTACTTAAAGAAAAAACAGGAAAGCACATCCAAACAGGTGATGGAAGTGAACAAAACCATACTAGACCTAAAAAGGGAAGTAGACACAATAAAGAAAACCCAAAGTGAGGCAATGCTGGGGATAGAAACACTAGGAAAGAAATCTGGAACGATACATGCCAGCATTAGCAACAGAATACAAGAGATGGAAGAGAGAATCTCAGGTGCAGAAGATTCCATAGAGAACATCTGAACAACAATCAAAGAAAATGCAAAATGCAAAAAGATCCTAACTCAAAATATCCAGGAAATCCAGGACACAATGAGAAGACCAAACCTATGGATAATAGTAGATGAGAATGAAGATTTTCAACTTAAAGGGCCAGCAAATATCTTCAACAAAATTATAGAAGAAAAATTCCCAAACCTAAAGAAAGAGATGGCCAAGAACATACAAGAATCCTACAGAACTCCAAATAGACTGGACCAGAAAAGAAATTCCTCCTGACAATAATAACCAGAACAACAAGTACACTAAACAAAGATAGAATATTAAAAGCAGTAAGGGAAAAGGGTCAAGTAACATATAAAGGCAGTCCTATCAGAATTACACCAGACTTTTCACCAGAGACTATGAAAGCCAGAAGAGCCTGGACAGATGTTATACAGACACGAAGATAACACAAATGCCAGCCCACGCTACTATACCCAGCCAAACTTTCAATTACCATAGATGGAGAAACCAATGTATTCCACGACAAAACCAAATTCACACATTATCTTTCCACGAATCCAGCCCTTCAAAGAATAATAACAGAAAAAAAAACAATACAAGGACAGAAACCACACCCTAGAAAAAGCAAGAAAGTAATCCTTCAACAAACCTAAAAGAAGACAGCCACAAGAACAGAATGCCAAGTCTAACAACAAAAAAAATAGGAAGCAGCAATTACTTTTCTTTAATATCTATTAATATCAATGGACTCAATTCCCCAATAAAAAGACATAGACTAACAGATTGGCTAAACGAACAGGACCCAACATTTTGCTGCTTACAGGAAACCCATCTCAGGGAAAAAGACAGACACTACCTCAGAATGAAAGGCTGAAAAACAATTTTCCAAGCAAATGGTCTGAAGAAACAAGCTGGAGTAGCCATTCTAATATAAAATAAAATCGACTTCCAACCCAAATTTATCAGAAAAGAGAAGGAGGGACACTTCATACTCATCAAAGGTAAAATCTTCCAAGAGGAACTCTCAATTCTGAACATCCATGCTCCAAATGCAAGGGCAGCCACATTTATTAAAGAAACTTTAGTAAAGCTCAAAGCACACATTGTACCTCACACAATAATAGTGGGAAACTTCAACACACCACTTTCATCAATGGACAGATCATGGAAACAGAAACTAAACAGGGACACAGTGAAACTAACAGAAGTTATGAAACAAATGGATTTAACAGATATCTACAGAACATTTTTTCCTAAAACAAAAGGATATACCTTCTTCTCAGCACCTCATGGTACCTTCTCCAAAATTGACCATATAATTGGTCACAAAAATAGGCTTCAACAGATACAAAAATATTGAAATTGTCCCATGCATCCTATCAGATCACCATGGACTAAGGCTGATCTTCAATAACAACATAAATAATAGAAAGCTAACATTCACGTGGAAACTGAACAACACTCTTCTCAATGATACCTTGGTCAAGGAAGGAATAAAGAAAGAAATTAAAGACTTTTTAGAGTTTAATGAAAATGAAGCCACAACATACCCAAACCTATGGGACACAATGAAAGCATTTCTAAGAGGAAAACTCATAGCTCTGAGTGCCTCCAAAAAGAAACTAGAGAGAGCACACACTAGCAGCTTGACACCACACCTAAAAGCTCTAGAACAAAAGGAAGCAAATTCACCCAAGAGGAGTAGACAGCAGGAAATAATCAAATGCAGGGTCGAAATCAACCAAGTGGAAACAAGAACTATTCAAAGAATCAAGCAAACAAGGAGCTGGTTCTTTGAGAAAATCAACAAGATAGATAAACCTTTATCAGACTCACTAGAGGGCACAGGAACACAATCCTAATTAACAAAATCAGAAATGAAAAGGGAAACATAACAACAGATCCTAAAGAAATCCAAAACACCATTAGATCCTTCTACAAAAGGCTATACTCAACAAAACTGGAAAACCTGGATGAAATGGAAAAATTTCTAGACAGATACCAGGTACCAAAGTTAAATCAGGATAAGGTTAATGATCTAAACAGTCCTATATCCCCTAAAGAAATAGAAGCAGTCATTAATAGTCTCCCAACCAAAAAAAGCCCAGGACCAGTTGGGTTTAGTGCAGAGTTCTATCAGACCTTCAAAGAAGATCTAATTCCAGTTCTGCACAAACTATTCCACAAAATAGAAGTAGAAGGTACTCTACACAATTCATTCTATGAAGCCACAATTACTCTGATACCTAAACCACAAAAAGACCCAAGAAAGATAGAGAACTTCAGACCAATTTCCCTTATGAATATCGATGCAAAAATACTCAATAAAATTCTTGCTAACTGAATCCAAGAACACATCAAAACAATCATCCATCCTGACTAAGCAGGTTTCATTCCACGGATGCAGGGATGGTTTAATATACCGAAATCCATCAATGTAATCCACTATATAAACAAACTCAAAAACAAAAACCACATGATCATGTCCTTAGACTCAGAGAAAGCATTTGACAAAATCCAACACCCATTCATGATAAGTCTTGGAAAGATCAGGAATTCAAGGCCCATACCTAAACATGATTAAAAAAAATCTACAGGAAACCAGCAGCCAACATCAAAGTAAATGGTGAGAAGCTGGAAGCATTCCCACTAAAATCAGGGACTAGCCAAGGCTGCCCACTTTCTCCATACGTATTCAACATTGTACTTGAAGTCCTAGCCAGAGCAATTCGACAACAAAAGGAGATCAAGGGTATACAAATTGGAAAGGAAGAAGTCAAAATATCACTTTTTGCAGATGATATGATAGTATATATAAATGACCCTAAAATTTCCACCAGAGAACTCCTAAACCTGATAAACAGCTTCAATGAAGTAGCTGGATATAAAATTAGCTCAAACAAGTCAATGGCCTTTCTCTACACAAAGGATAAACAGGCTGAGAAAGAAATTTGGGAAACAACACCCTTCTCAATAGTTACAAATCATATAAAATACCTTGGCGTGACTCTAACTAAGGAAGTGAAAGATCTGTATGATAAGAACTTCAAGTCTCTGAAGAAAGAAATTAAAGAAGATCTGAGAAGATGGAAAGATCTCCCATGCTCATGGATTGGCAGGATCAATATAGTAAAAATGGCTATCTTGCCAAAAGCAATATACACATTCAATGCAATCCCCATCAAATTTCCAACTCAACTCTTCATTGAATTAGAAAGGGCAATCTGAAAATTCATCTGGAATAACAAAAAACCTAGGATAGCAAAAAACTCTTCTCAGGGATAAAATAACCTCTGGTGGAATCACCATGCCTGAACTACAGCTGTACTACAGAGCAATTGTGATAAAAACTGCATGGTACTGGTATAGCGACAGACACATAGACCAATGGAATAGAATTGAAGACCCAGAAATGAGCCCACACACCTATGGTCACTTGATCTTTGACAAAGGAGCTAAAACCATCCAGTGGGGAAAAAAAGACAGCATTTCAACAAATGGTGCTGGCACAATTGGCAGTTATCATGTAGAAGAATGTGAATTGATCCATTACTATCTCCTTGTACTAAGGTCAAATCTAAGTGGATTAAGGAACTCCACATAAAACCAGAGACAGTGAAACTCATAGAGGAGAAAATGGGGAAAAGCCTCGAAGATATGGCCACAAGGGAAAAATTCCTGAATAGAACAGCAATGGCTTGTTCTGTAAGATCAAGAATCGACAAATGGGACCTCATAAAATTCCAAAGCTTCTGTAAGGCAAAAGACACTGTCAATAAGACAAAAAGGCCCACCAACAGATTGGGAAAAAGATCTTTACCTATCCTAAATCAGATAGGGGACTAATATCCAATACATATAAAGAACTCGAGAAGGTAGACTCCAGAAAATCAACTAACCCCATTAAAAAATGGGGCTCAGGGCTAAACAAAGAATTCTCACCTGAGGAATACCGAATGGCTGAGAAACACCTGAAAAAATGTTCAGCATCCTTAATCATCAGGGAAATGCAAATCAAAACAACCCTGAGATTCCACCTCACACCAGTCAGAATGGGTAAGATCAAAAACTCAGGTGACAGCAGATGCTGGCGAGGATGTGGAGAAAGAGGAAAACTTCTCCATTGTTGGTGGGATTGCAAGCTTGTACAACCACTCTTGAAATCAGTCTGGCAGTTCCTCAGAAAATTTGACATAGTACTACAGGAGGATCCTTCAATACCTCTCCTGGGCGTATATCCAGAAGATGTTCCAACCGGTAAGAAGAACACATGCTCCACTATGTTCATAGCAGCCTTATTTATAGTAGCCAAAAGCTGGAAAGAACCCAGATGCCCCTCAACAGAGGAATGGATACAGAAAATGTGGTACATTTACACAATGGAGTACTACTCAGCTATTAAAAAGAAGTGGATGCTCACAGTCAGCTATTGGATGGATCACAGGGCCCCCAATGGAGGAGCCATAGAAAGTAACCAAGGAGCTAAAGGGATCTGTAACCTATAGGTGGAACCACAATATGAACTAACGAGTACCCCCCGGAGCTCATATGTATTCTAGCTTTTAGAGTCTGTTAAGTTTGGTGTAATTCTGATAGGTCTACCTTTATATGTTAGTTGGCCTTTTTCCCTTGCAGCTTTTAATATTCATTTTTGTTCTGTACATTTAGTGTTTTGATTACCATGTGGCAGGAGGATTTGCTATTCTGGTCCCATCTATTTCATGTTCTGTGTGTTTCTTTTATGTTAATAGGCATCTCTTTCTTTACGTTGGTGAAAATTTCTTCTACACTTTTGTTAAAAATAATTTCTGTAATTTTGAACTGGAAATCCTCTCCTTATATTCCTATTATTATGTTGGTCTTTTATAATGTGTCAGATTTCCTGGATCTTTTGTGTCAGGAACTGTTTTAATTTAGCATTTTTTTTGACCAATGTATTGATTTCTTCTATTGTATCTTCTACACCTGAGATTTTCTCTTCCATCTCTTGTATTATGTTAGTGATATTGGTGTGCCTGAAGTTCCGTTCTCCTATCTTGGTTTCCTATCACCAGGATTTTTTTCAGTTTATGTTTTCTTTATTGATTCTACTTCCATTTTCAGATATTGAATGGCTTTATTCATTTTCTTCACCTGTTTGATTATATTTTTTGTATTTCTTTAAAGGGTTTATTCATATTCTTCTTTAGAGGTCTGTATCATCTTCATACTATTAGACTTAAGGTCATTTTCTTGTGCTTTAGCTGTGTTAGAAGATCCAAGGCTTGCTGTAGTAGGATAGCCAGGTTCTGGTTGTGTGCCATATTGCTCTGGCTGTGTTGGTTTTGTTTTCACCCTGGCCTCTGGTCATCTGTGTTTTGTGGTTATTATAGGTTCAGGTACTGATTTCTGAGTTTATCTTTGTTGGAAGGGTGATTTTTCCTTTGGTTTCTGTTTCCTCAGTTCTCTGACCTAAGTGGCCTAGATTTCTGGTGATTAGCAAGTTTTCAGGTCACTGGGCAGTGGTGGTGCATGCCTTTAATCCCAGCACTCAGGAGGCAGAGGCAGGCAAATTTCTGAGTTCGAGGCAAACCTGGTATACAGAGTGAGTTCCAAGACAGTCACAAGAAGAAGGAGGAGGAGGAGGAGGAGGAGGAGGAGGAGGAGGAGGAACAAGTTTTCAGGTCCAGTAGAGTGTCTTTGCTGGGGCTTCTCTGGCCTGCATGGCCTTTAGGTTTTAGGGTGCTAAAGGTGCCTCTGGGATCCCTATTACCAGCTTGGCCTAGGGTCCCTGGTGCCTGTATGGCCTTTAAGAAAGCAAATGGTGTTAGGAAGGGTAGAAAATGGAGCACAGGTTATAGGGTGCAGGTTATCAGGGTTGGGTATGCTTTCAGGGGTATTGGTGGGAAAGGCAACATGGGTTCTTGTTTTTAGAAGTTTATATTCTATAGTAATTGGATAGCCTAGACTAACCTACTTGAGAACCTTTGGGAAATTATTAGATAATTCTTGAAGATAATATTAGCTAGAAATCATTCATACTTAAGTGTGAGTGATCCTCTGGGAGATCTCAAAGTACAACTCATTGACATAAATTTAAATGAATCTCTAGTATCTATGTGAGGTAATGGACACATTAATTAGTATGCTTGTGGCAATCATTCTATAGTGTGTATGTATGTGTGTTTGTATGTATGTATCAACACATTATGTAATATACCTTCAGTATCTACAAGGTGGAATTCAGGGAATCCTGTAGAAGAGGTAGATGAAGAATTGTAGGAACCAGAGGGATAAAGGACACCAGGAGAATATGGCCCACAGAATCAACTAAACAGGCCTCAAAGGGGCTCACAGAGACTGAAGTATGACAATCACAGAGCCTGTAAGGGTCTGTGATAGGTTCTCTGCATATATGTTGTGGTTATTTAGTTTTTGGTTTTGGGGGACTCCTAACAGTGTTAGTTGGGGTCTCTCTGACTTTTCTGCCTGAACTTGAACCCTCTTCCTCCTCTTGGGTTGCCCTGTCCAGCCTTGTTATGAGGGTTTGTTCCTACTCTTATTGCACATTGTTATGCAATGTTCAGTTCTTATTCCTGGGATGCCTGCTCTTTTCTGAAAGGAAATGGAAGAGCAATGTTTCTTCAGGAGAGGGGGGTTTACAGTGGAGGAGGGGACTGGGTGGAATGGAAGGAGGAGAGGTTGAGATTGGTATATATCTTATGAGAGAATAATTAAAAAAAAGAAAAAGGAAAACAAAAACATTCATACATATCTTGAGGTTATCATATAATGTTTCAATATCTGTATATGTCATGTAGTGTTCGAATGAAGGTTACACAATTTGGTCATGTATATTTCAATAAAGCCAAAAGAAAAGACTTTTTGAATCAGTAAAATTTTCAACATTTAGTCCTTATACAAATTGTTCTAGTTTTCTGCCCCCTAATTCTTGAATGATATTTGTCTTCAATGGTCTTTCAAACAGTCCTATTTAATTACCAAATAACCAAGGACAACTTTGGTTAGAAGTCTGGATTTATTCATTTTTTCTAGTAAATATTTACTGAGTATCAACTATATTCCAAGTCCTATCCTAGCCATCTGGGGCTATATCAGCGAACAAAATAGATCAACACCTCTGCTTTCATGAAGTTTAACTTCCCCTGGAGCTTTGGTGAATAATCCTCACTGTCATCTCATGTATTTTGTACAAGAGCCAAATGTGCTTGAAGAAAAGATATGAGGCCAGAGGCTTGAATGATGCAAGGCAGTGACAGAGGAAAGCTTCTGCACAGGACTGTCCAAGAAGCAGGCTAAAGGAATAGTGCCAGGCTAGTATGACTAGAAGTGTAAAGGAGCAAGGAGATGAATTTTTATTTCTGTTGAGTAACTACAGTGTGTCACTCCCATTCACTCCCCTAAGCATTTGGTGTGTGATAGAAAGCAAAATAAATCTAGTCCTTATTCTCCTAGGATTTATAGTCTGAAGAGGAATGAATACATGAAAAAAATCACTTAAGTAAATCTTTTTCTTTCCTCTTTCTTTTTTTTAGACGACCTTTTCTTTTTTTCTTGCTACTATTTTTATTATATTCAACACAATATATATTTTTATACCAATCATAAAAATAATGGACATGTAATTAAGTGAACAAAAATAGATAAAGTCTGTTTTTTTAATGTTTTAGTAGAGCTTAAAATCTTGACTCTTACTGTGGTACAAACCCAAAATAAGAACAATTTTTAGACATTGAAGTTCATTGTAAAAAGGCTGTACTTCAATGTCCCTCACATCACCAAAGGATTTTACCTCCATATTAGCTAAGCTAAGAGTTGACAGTTTGGCTGCGCCAAGGAATGAGTTGTAGGCACCATTATTTGGATACAGATTTCCTGCTATGGTCAAAGCTCTTTGACTTGAGTGATTGTCATCATTCTCAACCCACAGGGAACAGGTTACATTCATTTAAGAAATGGTGTGTGTATTAAGATGGTCTATCCATGAAATCATTTATCTACTGTTTCAGTGAACAATGGTTCTGCTTGGAGGGTGGCACAGAGTTAGGTGAGGGTAAGATTCTCGTTCATTTGCTGTGATGATATTGAAAAGCATTCATCTCAGAATAAGAGTAACTTATACAGTACTCTTCAAAATTGAAACAATAATTATAAATACCAGGCAAAACATTCAGTCTCACTCTTTGCTGTTTGCTTACAAGCCACCTCCCAAATTAACTGTTTATGTTTCTTTTGGCTGTAGAAATAATTTTGAAATATTTAAGCTGTTCTGAAAACCATAGTATGGTGTAAAAACATCAAATAAGCAATCCTACTAATAAAGAGGCTGAGATAGGAGAAGCATGATTTCAAGACCATTATGTGGTGCACAGCAAGACACTGTCATGTACAAATAAGCAGAAAGTGTATATAGACTGTACAATATTGGACGTTTTTCTCCAATTACCAAATTGGAGAGACCACTGGATGACAGCCAACTAATTTCTAATTCCTCATATTTTTGAATTTCAATCGATTAGGATATGTTGGTAATAGTAATTTTCATATTAAAAGATATTAAGAAAATGTGATCGTTACTTCCTGTTATTTTTGTTGTTAGAGGTGAAATTATGTTTGTGTGGGTTTGTTGAAAGATTAATTTCTTGCTTTTTCTATCGTGTAGTTGACCTCCTTGTGTTGGTGTTTTCCATCCATTATCCTTTGTAGGGCTGGATTTATGGAAAGATATTATGTAAATTTGTTTTGTTCATGTAATATCTTGTGTTCTCTGTCTATGATAATTGAGAGTTTTGCTGGGTATAGTAGCCTTGGCTGGCATTTGTGTTCTCTTAGGGTCTGTATGACATCTGCCCAGGATTTTCTGGCTTTCATAGTCTCTGGTGAGAAGTCTGGTGGATTTCTGATAGGTCTGCCTTTATATGTTACTTCATATGTTTCCCTTCCTGCTTTTAAAAATCTTTCTTTGTTTAGTGCATTTGTTGTTCTGATTATTATTTGACGGGAGGAATTTCTTTTCTGGTCCAGTCTATTTGGAGTTCTGTAGGCTTCTTGTATATTCATGGGCATCTCTTTCTTTAGATTAGGGAAGTTTTCTTCAATAATTTTGTTGAAGATATTTATTGGCCCTTTAAGTTGGTAATCTTCACTGTCTTCTATACCTATTATCCTTAGATTTGGTCTTCTCATTGGGTCCTGGATTTCCTGGATGTTTTGGGTTAGGAGTTTTTTGCTTTTTTTGTGTTTTCTTTGACTGTTGTGTCAATGTTTTCTATGGTATCTTCTGAACCTGTGATTCTCTCTTCTATGTTTTGTATTCTGTTGGTGAATACATCTATGATTCTCGATCTTTTACCTAGGTTTTTTTAACTCCAGGGTTGTCTCCCTTTGAGATTTCTTTATTGTTTCTAGTTCCATTTTTAGATCCTGGATGGTTTTGTCTATTTCCTTCACCTGTTTGACTGTGTTTTCCTGTAATTCTTTAAGGGATTTTTTGTGTTTCCTCTTTAAGTGCTTCTAGCTGTTTACCTGTGTTCTCCTGTATTTCTCTAAGGGAGTTATTTATGTCCTTCTTAAAGTTCTCTATCATCCTCATGAGAAGTGATTTTAGATCCGAATGTTGTTTTCCTGGTGTGATGATGTATCCAGGACTTGCTATGGTGAGAGAATTGGGTTCTGATCATGCCAAGTAACCTTGGTTTCTGTTGCTTATGTTCTTACACTTGCCTCCACCATCTGGTTATCTCTAGTGCTACCTACCCTGGTTATATCTGACTGGAGCCTGTCCGCCCTGTGATCCTGGTTGTGTCAGAACTCCTCAGAGTCAAGCTGTCTCTGTGATTCTGTGATCTTGTGATCCTGAGATCCTGGGTGTGTCTGAGCTCCTGGGAGTCAAGCTGCCTCTGGGACCCTGAGATCCTGTTGTAACCAAGCTCTAGGAATCCTGGGATCCTGGGATCCTGAACGTGTTAGAGCACCTGGGAGTAGAGCTTCCTTTGGGTGTTGTGGGACTGGCTGCAGAGTTTGCACCCAAGGTCTGCTCAGGGCCCAGACAGACTGCAAGAAACCTGTGCCACTGGTCTGGTGGAGTTCCTGCGTGCTTGGTTTCCACTGGTCCCAGTCGCTCCCGGTGTTGGGGCAGATATTGTGTCCTCCTCACCTCTAATCCTAAGACTCTGGGTGTCCACTTAAGTAAATCTTAAGGTCCAACTTTGAAAAGTTCTAAGAAAGAAGATTCTCATAGGATGTGACATAATTTAGACCAAAAACCAAGGATGTCTCCTTTGGGCAAAATTGCAATGGAGTAGAGATATGGAGAATGAATAGCATGCTAATTAAGAATGTTTGGAAGAGTGCAGAAAAGGAAGAGCATTACAGTCTGAGGCAATGCAATGTTCAAGTTCCTTGTGGTAGTCAAAACAAGGTAGGGAAGATGGACTGACAAACCAACATGGCTATGTACAGAGAATGGGAGTTGTATGCATTGAGGAATAATTAGAGATATAGTGGGTGACAAACTATGAAATCTATATTAAACTGTCTGGTTTTATATTGTTAAGAAGGGTAGAAATTCACTGAGGCATTTAATGTATGCCTAATGTTGCCAGATTGCCATTCTGTAAAGTTACTATGTTGTAATGTGGTGCATAAGAATGCAGGAGGATATTGAGGCACTATAGTTGAGAAATGTTGACAGTTTGGACTATAGAGATAAAGTGACTCTGGCTGGAGAAAAATTATTAAGTTTGGAGCTAGACAAATGGCTTAGTAGTTAAGATCACTGGCTGTTCTTACAGAGGACTTCAGTTCAATTCCTAGCATTCACATGGCAGTTCATAACCATCTATAATTCTAGTCTTGGGGATATACATATACATATACATATACATATACATATACATATACATACATACATACATACATACATACATACATACATAAAAATAAAATAAAAATTACGTGTTCAGGATATATCTGTGGCATTGAGACCACTGGATGTTGTATATGTGAGAATGAAGTAAAACATGCCAAGGGAAATTAGCTATATTTTCACCTGGTGCAAATGGGTGGATGGTGACATCATCCATTGACATTAGCATGGATCATACTTTGAAATGAGAAGCCTTGAGTTCAGGTTCCTTGACTATTTTACCCCTTGCTGCAAAATTGCATCAGATCCCTTAAGACTAGAGTTGTAGGTACAAAATATAGAACCACATGCACATTTCTATAGCATTGTTTCACCCAACAGTTTTTCCATCCAAGCCATTCACTCCAGTAATGATACCTAAGTACACTCTTGGCAATTCCTGCATTAATGCTCCAACTCTTGCTATTTTATTTGGCTAGGATGCTTTCCTGTCTTTTCCTTAAAAATGCTTTTATTAACTCTAATACACTGGGCTCTTTCTGTGTGAATTCTAAGAGAATTTATTGGCTTCAACCATCATCTGACATTTTTCAATCACAAGCATGCCATTTCTAATTTATAAATGGTCTGAGGTGCAAAGTTCATTTGTACGCCAGTTGTCTGAAGTGCAGAATGAATGTTAGGCTCCAATACTAGTATATAAAACCAATTTAATCTTAAATATGGATCACATATAGGGTCAGCTTTGATGCAAAAGTATAGAAAGCAATATTCATAAGTGATTAAATGGAAAAATAGAATTGAGTAAGAGATCATATAACAGATTTGGGATGTCAGTGCATAAAGAAATAATATTTTCATTAATTTATAAAGCATTTGATACAGCATATCCTGATCATATTTGTCCTTTTAAAAATCTTCTTTGTTTTTAGAGAGATGGTCTCTCAACACAGCCCTGGCTGTTATGGAACTCACTGTGTAGTCCAAGCTAGCCAGAGGTCTACCTGCCTCTGTCTCCCAAGTGCTGGGATTAAAGGCATGCACTATCAAGCTAGCACCCCCACTGACCTTTCTTTAAAAAAAGATTTATTTTTTTTATTTTATGTATATAAGTACACTGTAGCAATTTTTAGGACCTCTGCTCACTCTGGTCTGCCCTGCTTGCTCAGTCCCAAAAATGTATTATTATACATAAATACATTGTGTAGCTGCCTTCAGACGCACCAGAAGGGGCATCAGATCTTGTTACAGGTGGGTGTGAGCCACCATGTGGTTCCTGGGGTTTGAACTCAGGACCTTTGGAAGGGCAGTCAGTGCTTTTAGCTGCTGAGCCATCTCACCAGCCCCCCACTGACCTTGTAACAGGCTATCTTGCAGCAGGTGTCTGGGTCCTCTGGCTCTTAAGATCTTCCTGGCCCCCTCTTCTGCTCTGTGCCTTCAGCCTTAACTGTAAAAGTTGTGTTGCAAATGTATTAATTAATTAGGTCTGGGCATCCCATGGTCAAGTGTGTTGTGCATTTGACCAGCTGTGGATATCTGTATCAATCTCCCTCTGCCACACACACAAAAAAAGGAGAAGAAGAAGAAGAAGAAGAAGGAGAAGGAGAAGGAGAAGGAGAAGGAGAAGGAGAAGGAGAAGGAGAAGGAGAAAGAAGAAGAAGAAGAAAAGAAGAAGAAGAAGAAGAAGAAGAAGAAGAAGGAGAAGGAGAAGGAGAAGGAGAAGGAGAAGGAGAAGGAGAAGGAGAAGGAGAAGGAGAAGAAGAAGAAGAAGAAGAAGAAGAAGAAGAAGAAGAAGAAGAAGAAGAAGAAGAAGAAGAAGAAGAAGAAGAAGAAGGAGAAGAAGAAGAAGAAGAAGAAAAGTTTATTTGATAAGGAGTGAGAGAAACACTTCTCTATGGCCTTAAGGAGAAATGTTTAGAATGCAGTTAGATAAAATGGTTTAAAAAACTGGCTATAAGAGGTTCTCCTCTAGGTTCCGTGGCCTCACCAGGCAGTTGACTAAATTTATAGCACTGAGCTTAAATTGCATTCTTCCAATCAGGCATAACTCCAGCTAGGTGACTGGTTACCCCTTGGACATAAGTACCACTATTTCACCTTGAAAAAAATCTTGCCATTTTGGCCATTGTTTGGTTCATAGACTACTGATTGCTTTTCTCCATTGGAAGCTTGCATGGATCCTTCTAAAACTAGGAAAGCTAGTCTTTAGGGAGTGGGATTCCAGTTCAGATACAGACTGATTCCTTCAAATCTTGTTGTCTGAAGTATTTGGTGGTGTCTTCAGCAACAGGATCTTACCTTCTTTTTCTGGAAGGCACCAAGGGTAATGTCAATAGCATACATTGATTTGAGGTCTTTTGGACTCCTTTAAACAACTCAAAGGAATGTTTCCTTTGCCTGGCACTGGGGATTTGTTAAGTGGTATATGGTTTGTGGCAAGGAGCATTGTCACCTTAATTAGCTATATACATATAAACACATATAATATATATTTATATGTAATTTAAATTAGCTATAAATAAATTCCTGTGGTTACTACAAGCATATTGTAATAGTTTGTATATGCTCGGCCTAGGGGTGGCACTATTAGGTGTGGCCCTTTTGGAGTAGGCATGGCACTGTGGATATGGGCTTTAAGACCCTTATCCTAGCTGCCTAGAAGTCAGTATTTTGCTAGCAGCCCTCAGATGAAGATGTAGAACTCTCAGCTCCTCCAGCACCATGCCTGCCTAGATGCTGCCATGTTCCTACCTTGATGATTATGGACTGAACCTCTGAACCTTTAAGCCAGCCCCAATTAAATGTTGTTCTTATAAGAGTTGCCTTGGTCATGGTGTCTGTTCACAGTAGTAAGACCCTAAGTCATATTTTTAGTGTTTTTTTAATCCCTTCCCCTTCCCTCTGCATATCATTTCTCCTCCCTCCCTGGGTAAGTTTTTCCAATGTTTCTCCATTTCCCTTTTCATAGCATCTCTGTACTACTAGTCTCCTCTCCTGTGTTCCACCACCACACCGTAGTTTCCAGGTATCTGTGGTTATCCACAATGAAGAGAAAACATGTGGCATTTGTCTTTCTAGATGTGTGTTACCTCACTCATTTTTAAAGGTTGATCCATTTACCTGTAAATTTAATGATTTATAGCTAAATAGTATCCTTTTGTTAACACACAGATACAGACAGACAGATAGACAGACACATGCATTATCTATTCTTCTATTGAAAGACATTTATCTTATTTCCATTTCCTAGCTGTTGTAAACAGAGAAGCAATGAATGTGGCTGAGCAGGTATCTGTTATCTGTGGAGTATGATGTCAAATCCTCAGGCCATATGCCAAGTAGTAGTATAGCTGGTTTATATGGTATATTTGCTGTTAGATATTTTCAGAGTTCTGGACACAGATTCTCAGAGTAGCTGCACCAGTTTGCATTCTCACCAACAGTGAATTGCACTTCCCCCTTTCTTACATCCACACCAGGATTTGTTGCCAGTCATGTTCTTGATCTTAACCATTATGACTAGGATAATATGAAAGATGTTTTGATTTTGATTTCCCCAATTGCCAAGAATGATGAATATTTTTGAGACATTTTTAGACTTTTTTTTAGTATAGCCGATATATCAATCCTCCATTAAATAGATGTATAGTCAGCAAAGAGCTATTTTGATTATATATATAATAATATATATATAATAATATATATATAACATATATATATGTTTCAGGGGCAGAGACTCATAGTTTGAATGTGACTTACTTCCTTTAAAACTGATGCTGAAATTTAAGTACCATCAAGGCCTTATTGAGAGGTGGGGCTTTTATGAAGCAACTAGAGTATGGAGGTCTAGTTATTGTAAATGAAAAGCTGTTTTGAGAGTATGTTCCTTATAAAAGGAAAAGTTTGTAATTGTTCTTTCCATCCTCTTCCATCTGCCTTCCCTTTCTTCCACCATCCTCCTTTTTCTCCTTTCTTCCTCCTCTCCTTTCCTTCCTCTCCTTCATCCCACACTGGCTCATCTGCCATGGATGATACATTAAGGGGGCCTGCATCAGATGCTGCTTTCTTCTTTACCCTCTCAGCCTCCAGAACATGGAGATAAATTTCTGTTCATTCTTGGGTATTTTGTCACACAAGCACATGAGCTAAGATACAGGTTTTATAGAGAAAGAAGCTGAAGCACAGAGAACCAACATTTAAAATGTAAATAAATAAAATAATAAAAAGAAACGTTTGGAATAAACCTCACGTGGAGGATATGATGAATAGCATAAACAAAGCTGCAGAACTTGGGAAGGCACATACAGGGAACAGCACACATTCTTACTGGCTGGTGGGCTCACAGAATAGAGTACATAGGAAGAATTCTGAATACAAATGGCCTAAAATGTCAAAGAGTGATGCATGAACTTTATTCAGCAGACCCGTATTGGAATGGCATGATGAATGTGTCCTTTTGAGAATGTTAATAAAGTATCGTTGTTGTGTAAGATGGATTGGAAAGAAGACAGTAAAGGAGAGTCATCAAGCCAGGCTCATGATGCTACTCAGACTCAGCTCAGCAATCCTCTTGCTTCTTAGCATACCCCTTTCTCCTCACCAGGTCAAATTATATATATATATATATGTGTGTGTGTGTGTGTGTGTGTGTGTGTGTGTGTGTGTGTGTGTATTCCAGGTCTTTCTTTGTTTGCTCCCATGATTTTCATGTTTAACACCAGATGTTCACAGGCAAAGTTAATGTAAATAGGAATGCTTTGTATCATTTGCACTCTACTGCCAACTTCACATTTACCTTTCCTTGGCCTATTCTCATTAGTAATAACAGCTTGCTTTGTAGACATTTACTATTTCATGTAGTCCTTACAACTACACTGTAAGAAAGAGTTCAACAATTCTTTTAGAAAGTGATACTGAGGTTGTGATCCCAATTTTCATAAGCAATTTCATAGGTCAATTGCTTAAAAACAGGGAAAAACATAGCCATTGATTTTACAATAGAGATCTCACCTGCCTATCCTCATCTGATTAAATATATGTTATGTATGTGACAAGTACATATATAATTATATTTCCACTATCTTAACTACAGAAATATGCCAGTTATGGCTGCAGAAGAGCAAAGACTGCTGGGATTAGAGAAGGAAATTCTCATCATAAGGTAATCTCCAAACATGAGCACCAGTGAGCCATTCTTTCCATCCTCCACATCCTTGTACAGTCCTTTCTTTTTTTTTCTTTTTTTAAATTATTGGGTATTTATTTCATTTACATTTCCAATGCTATCCCAAAAGTCCCCCACATGCTCTCCCACCCACTCCCCCATCCACCCACTCCCACTTCTTGGCCCTGGTGTTCCCCTGTACTGAGGCATGTAAAGTTTGCATGACCAATGAGCCTCTCTTTCCACTGATGGCCGACTAGGCCAACTTCTGCTACATATGCAGCTAGAGACACGAGCTCTGGGGGGTACTGGTTAGTTCATATTATTGTTCCACCTATAGGATTGCAGATCCCTTTAGCTCCTTGGGTACTTTCTCTAACTCCTCCACTGGGGGCCCTGTGATCCATCCAATAGCTGACTGTGAACATCCACTTCTGTGTTTGCTAGACCCCAGCATAGTCTCACAAGAGACAGCTATATCTGGGCCCTTTCAGCAAAATCTTGCTAGTGTATGCAATGGTGTCAGCGTTTGGAAGCTGATTATGGGATGGATTCCCAGATATGGTAGTCTCAAATGGTCCATCCTTTTGTCTCATCTCCAAACTTTGTCTCTGTAACTCCTTCCATGGGTGTTTTGTTCCCAATTCTAAGGAGGGGCATAGTGTCCACACTTCAGTCTTCATTCTTCTTGAGTTTCATGTGTTTAGCAAATTGTATCTTATATCTTGGGAATCCTAGGTTTGGGGCTAATATCCACTTATCAGTGAGTACATATTGTGTGAGTTCCTTTGTGAATGTGTTACCTCACTCAGGATGATGCTCTCCAGGTCCATCCATTTGGCTAGGAATTTCATAAATTCATTCTTTTTAATAGCTGAGTAGTACTCCATTGTGTAGATGTACCACATTTTCTGTATCCATTCCTCTGTTGAGGGGCATCTGGCTTCTTTCCAGCTTCTGGCTATTATAAATAAGGCTGCTATGAAGATAGTGGAGCATGTGTCCTTCTTACCAGTTGGGGCATCTTCTGGATATATGCCCAGGAGAGGTATTGCTGGATCCTCCAGTAGTACTATGTCCAATTTTCTGAGGAACCGCCAGACTGATTTCCAGAGTGGTTGTACAAGCCTGCAATCCCACCAACAATGGAGGAGTGTTCCTCTTTCTCCACATCCACGTCAGCATCTGCTGTCACCTGAATTTTTGATCTTAGCCATTCTGACTGGTGTGAGGTGGAATCTCAGGGTTGTTTTGAATTGCATTTCCCTGATGATTAAGGATGTTGAACATTTTTTCAGGTGCTTCTCTGCCATTCGGTATTCCTCAGGTGAGAATTCTTTGTTCAGTTCTGAGCCCCATTTTTTAATGGGGTTATTCGATTTTCTGAAGTCTACCTTCTTGAGTTCTTTATATATGTTGGATATTCTAAGGGGCAAAGTGTCCACACTTTGGTCTTCGTTCTTCTTGAGTTTCATGTGTTTAGCAAATTGTATCTTATATCTTGGGTATCCTAAGTTTCTGGGCTAATATCCACTTATCAGTGAGTACATATTGTGCGAGTTCCTTTGTGATTGGGTTACCTCACTCAGGTTGATGCTCCAGGTCCATCCATTTGCCTAGGAATTTCATAAATTCATTCTTTTAATAGCTGAGTAGTACTCCATTGTGTAAATGTACCACATTTTCTGTATCCATTCCTCTGTTGAGAATCCACCCAGAGAAAGTCTCAATTCTGAACTACCCCAAATGCAAGGGCACCCACATTCATAAAAGAAACTTTACTAAGGCTCAAAACACACATAGAACACCACACAATAATAATGGGAGACTTCAACACCCTACTCTTACTAATGGACAGGTCACTGAAACAGAAACTAAACAAAGACACAGTGAAACTAAATGGATTTAAGAGATATCTACAGAACATTTTACCCTAAAATAAAAGAATATACCCTCTTTCTCAGCAACACATGGCAACTTCTTCAAAATTGACCATATAATTAGTCACAAATCAGGCCTCAACCAATACCAGAAGATTGAAATAATCCCATGCAGCCTATCAGATCACCATAAACTAAGGCTGGTCTTCAATAACAACAAACACAATGTAAAGCACACATACCCATGGAAGCTGAAAAAAGCTCTATTCAATGATAACTTGGCCAGGGAAGAAATAAAGAAATAAATTAAAGACTTTCTAGAGTTTAATAAAAATGAAGCCACAACATACAAGAAGTTATGGGACACAATGAAAGCATTCCTAAGAGGGAAACTCATAGCTCTGAGTGCCTCAAAAAAAATAAAAAATAAATAAAAATAAATAAAAAGAAAGAAAGAAAGAAAGAAAGAAAGAAGGAAGGAAGGAAAGAAAGAAAGGAAGAAAGAAAGAAACTGGAAAGAGCTTACACTAGCAGCTTAACAGCACACCTGAAAGCTCTATTATGAAAAGAAGCAAATACACCCAAGAGGAGTAGATGGCAGGAAATAATCAAACTCAGGACTGAAATCAACCAGGTAGAAACAAAAAGAACTATACAAAGAATCAGCAAAACCAGGAGCTGGTTCTTTGAGAGAATCAACAAGATAGATAAACCCTTAGCCAGACTAACCAGAGGGCACAGAGACAGTATCCAAATTAGCAAAATCAGAAATAAAAAGGGAGACATAACAACAGAAACTAAGGAATTAAAAAATTATTAGATAATTTTTATTTACATTTCAAATATTATCCCCTTTCCTTGTTTCCTCTCTGAAAACCCCCTATCCCCTTCCCCCTCCCCCTGCTCACCAACCTACCCACTCCAGCTTCCTGGCACTGGCATTCTCCTATACTGGGGCATAGAACCTTCACAGGACCAAGGGCCTTTCCTCCCATTGATGACCAACTAGGCCATCCTCTGCTACATATGCAGCTAGAGCCATGAGTCCCACCATGTGTTTTCTTTGATTGGTGGTTTAGTCCCAGGGAGCTCTGTTGGTACTAGATAGAAATTTTTAAAAATCATCAGATCCCACTACAAAAGCCTATACTCAACAAAACTGGAGGATCTAGATGAAATGGATGATTTTCTAGACAGATACCAAATATCAAAGTTAAATCAAGACAAGGTAAAAAATCTAAATAGTCCATATCCCCTAAGGAAGTCAAAGAAGTCATTAAAATCCTCCCAAACCAAACAAAAACAAACCAAACAAAAATAAACAAACAAACAACAACAACAACAACAAAACCCCAAACAAAACCACCCAGTTTCAGATGGCTTTACTGCAGAATTCTATCAGACCTTCAAAAAAGAGCTAATACCATCACTCCTCAAACTATGCAATAAAATAGAAACAGAAGGAACACTACCTAATTCATTTATTTTATGAAGCCACCATTACTCTGATACCTAAACTACACAAGGACCCCGCCCAAAAAGAGAACTTCAGACCAATTTCACTTATGAATATCCATGCAAAAATACTCAATAAAATTCTCGCAAACCGAATTCAAGAACACATCAAAACCATCATTCACCACAATCAAGTAGGCTTCATCCCAGGAACACAAGGATTTTTTAGCATACGAAAATCCATCAACATAATCCACAATATAAGCAACTCAAAGACAAAAATGACATGATCATCTCCTTAAATGCTGAAAATGCATTTGACAAAGTACAACACACCTTCATGTTAAAAGTATTGGAGAAATAAGGAATTCAAGCCCATACCTAAGCATAATAAAAGCAATTTACTGCAAACCAACAGCCAATATCAAATTAAATGGAGAGATATTGAAGCAATCCCACTAAAATAAGGGACAAGACACAGATGCCCACTCTCCCCATATCTAGTCAATATAGTACTCAAAGTTCTAGCTAGAGAAATAAGACAACAAAATGAGATCAAAGGAATACAAATAGGCAAAGAAGAAGTCACGGTATCACTATTTGCAGATGATATGATAGTATAAATAAAGGACCCCAAAAATTCCACAAAAGAACTTCTCCAGCTGATAAACAAGTTCAGCAAAGTGGCTGGATATAAAATTAACTCAAATAAATCAGTAGCCTTCCTTTAGACAAATGATAAGCAGGCTGAGGAAGAAATTAGGGAAACAACTGCCTTTACAATAGCCACAAATAATATAAAATATCTTGGGGTAACTCTAACCAAACAAGCGACAGATCTGTATGATAAGAACTTCAAGTCTCTCAAGAAAGAAATCAAAGAAAATCTCAGACGATGGAAAGATCTTCCACACTTTTGGATTGGCAGAATTAACATAGTAAAAATGGCCATCCCACCAAAGGCCATCTACAGATTGAATGCAATCTTCATCAAAATCCCAACACAATTCTTCAAAGACATGGAAAGAACAATTATCAAATTCATCCAGAAAAGGAAAAAACTCAAAATAGAGAAAACAAATTCCTAAAAATAAAAGAACAACTGGGGGAATCACCATTCCTAATCTCAAGCTTTACTCCAGAGCAATTGTGATTTAAAAACTGCATGGTATTGGTACAGAGACAGACATGTTGTTCAGTGGAATAGAATTGAAGACCCAGAAATAAAACCACACACTTAACACACACTTGATCTTTGACAAAGAAACCAACAATATACAATGGAAAAAATAAAGCATCTTCAACAAATTGTGCTGGACTAACTGGCTGTCTGTATGTAGAAAAATGAAAATAGACCCATATTTGTAACCTTGCACAAAGCTCAAGTCCAAGTGGATCAAGCACTTGAATGTAAAACCAGGTCCACTGAATCTAATAGAAGAGAAAGTGGGAAAGTGCCTTAAACTCAGTGGCACAGGGGAAAATTTCCTAAACTGAACGCCAATGACTCACGCTCTAAGAGCAAGAATTGATAAATGGGACCTCATGAAACTGGAAAGCTTCTCTAAGGCAAAGGACATAGTCAATAAGACAAATCAGCAATCTACAGATTGGGAGAAAAAAAATCTTCACTAATGCCACATCTGATAGAGGGTTAATATCCAAAATATATAAAGAGCTCAAGAAGCTAACCTCAAGAAAACCAAACAACCCAATCAAAAAAATGGGGTATAGAAATAACCAGAGAATTCACAATGGAGGAATCTTGAATGACTGAGAAGCACTTAAAGAAATGTTCAAAATCCTTAGTCATCAGGGAAATGCAAATCAAAACAACCCTGAGATTCCACCTCACACCAGTCAGCATGGCTAGGATCAAAAATTCAGGTGACAGCACATGTTGGCAAGAATGTGGAGAAAGAGGAACACTCCTCTATTGCTGGTGGGATTGCAAGCTGGTACAACCCCTCTGGAAATCAATTTGGCAGTTCCTCAGAAATTGGACATAGTATTACCTGAGGCATCGATCATTATTTGGAATAGCATAAAGAGAAGCAGGAAAATAAACTCAGTAAATACAGAAAACAACTAATGGAATGAAAGGTTTAGGGTCTTTGTCAACAAATAGCTGGACAATTGGAAAAATAGTTGAAGTTTTGCTATTGGAAGAAACACCCAGCATAAAGATAATTAACTTTCTAATAGAATTTTTGCTTCCTTTAGTACTTACCTTCCTTTGTTCTGAATTTCAGTGTTAAAAATTGTTTGTGTAAAGCAGGTAAATTTCAGCTTCCCAAAGAAACACGGGAAAATGGCTGCTAATCTGTTATTGCCAATCTCTCTTTTTCTCTCGGTGAGAAGACAAACTAGTTGATATACAGAAAGTTTATAACAGCAACCCCATGAAGAAGGGGAATTGAAAAGGTGCCACAGAAACAATAGGGTTGGAGATTGCTGTATCAGTCTAAAAGACAAGAGTTCAATTCATTTCTTTGGCTACAGAGCAATGTTCAAAATTTTCTTCCTCTATTACTTTATTCAATTAGCAAGTGACAATTTGTTGCTTTTAGGTCAAAGGACTTATTCATATTTAGTCAGCCAGCAATATTGGGGACCTCAGAGTACGTAAATATAATATAAACATAAAATATAAATATAATTTTTACAAATATTTAGAATAGAAATATTTGTCTTAACAATATGTAAATGTGATTTCTTACTGACATGCAAAGTAGAAGAAGTAAGCCACGGAAAAGCCAAGTTCAACATTTAAAGTACGTGTGAAACCTTACCAAATAGTGGGGTGGGAGAAGAAATGCTTTCATAATTTCAAGACTGACAATCAGTCCTCAGTTTGTGGTTTTGGAGAAACTTTGGGAAACCATAGCTCTTAAAAGGTTCAGTGGGAGAAACACACAAAGGGATGTCCATAGCAAGATTTTGTCTCATATATTCAAGATGTGGATGTTGGACTTTCCATGAACTCTCAACAGTAAAAGCTACTGAACTCTACTTTTCACTCAATCAAATGAGATTTGAAACCAGTCTGTCTGTCTTTCTTTCTTTCTTCCTTCCTTCCTTCCTTCCTTTCTTTCTTTCTTTCTTTCTTTCTTTCTTTCTTTCTTTCTTTCTTTCTTTCTTTCTTTCTTTCTTTCTTTCTTTCTTTATGTTTGGACTAGAATTAGAAAAAATGAAGTTAACATATAAATGTGCTTTTCTCTGGGCAAATAGGTTTGTGGCAATATAAAACTTTGTTGCAGTGATATCTGGAAAGGCTGGCAAGGAGATTGATGGCTGAGAGGTAAGTGGTCTTGGAGATAATGCGTGTTTAGTAATCAATGATGAAGATTTTAAAAACATGGCCAATTCCAGAAGAGTTCCTTCAGAAGTTTGGTACTGAGGAAGGGCTTTGCTCTAAGTGATTCTTTGCACATGAAATATCTGAAGAATCTATAGTTCAAACTGGAAAGAAAGGACCAAATTGATGAGGTAACCAGAAGAACTGAAAGAAAAAGTTCTAGCTTAAAGGAAAAGTAGTATTCATTTTCAAACATTTCTTGAGTTCTCCTTCTAGGTCATGCCCAGTTACAGGGGCAGGAGGATAGCCGTGAATGAAATAAAGTCTCTGATCAACTCACTCTACAATCCAAAATTTCTCTAATATAAAGAAACAAATAAGGACAAAGCAAAAAGGAAAATTCTAGGCTAACATTCCTGATGAATTATTATGCAAACATCCTCAATGAAATACTTGTAAGCAAAACGCAGGAATATAACAAAAAAGAATATCCACAATGACCCAGTTACCTTTATCTGAGAGACATAAGAATATATATATATATATGTATATATATATGTTTATATATAAATATATATATATATGTTTATATATAATGTAATAAGTCATAAATTTGCTTAAAGACAAAAACCATGTGATTATTTCAATATATGCAGAAAAGTTATTTGATAAAAATCCACCATGCCTTTATGATAAAATTCCTAGAGAAAGTAGGACTAGAGGGAACAAGTCTCAGCATAATAAAGGCTATATATGACTGACCCACAGCCAACAACATCCTAAATGGTGAAAAATTGGAAGCAGTCCCATTAAAATCATGACTAAGGCAAGGCTGCTACTATCCCTGCTCATTTTCAATATAGACCTTGAAGCACTAGATAGAGCAATAAGACAAGAGAAGGAAACAAATGGGTTTCAAATGGGAAAAGAAGAGGTAAAATTACCACCATTTTAATGGTAAATTCCCTTTTAAAAATGTTTGTCATTTTCTATCATTTTATTACACATAGAAAATATGAAGCTCATGCAATATTTTACATAGAAATTTGTCAAACATCTTAAATTACTGATATTCAATTCTACCTTCAGTGGAAAAAATTCAACCCAGTTTTTTGCTGTTTCACAACAATGGTGGCCCTCTCTCTAGTTTCCAATCTGATATTCTTCAGTTTACTTAGACTTTATCACATAGTATTTCTGTCCCATTCCTACTAGTATTCTGATCATGGTCCTTTAAGCAATCACTAAGAGATTTCAGCCTTCCTCTTCCAAATGAGTATTCCTGGAGAGAAGGCATGTCTGCAAACACTGGCTCATTAGAACTACAGTGTTGTCTAGAAGTTGGAATGTTGCAGGTCCAAAGGCTACTTTATTCCAGGCTAACTTAAGCCTTCTAAATAATTTGCCCACCTCTGTGTTAGAACTAACATCCTGTGACTAATAGATACAAACATTTTAGAATCTGTTAATAGACAACTAGTTTCTATGGGACCCAAAAGTTACGGGTGTAATAACATCTAAGGCCTACAGGAGAGCTTTCTTTACCTTGCTGTAAAGGTCTCATTGATGTTCCCATCAATGTATCTTAAAATTACCACAATAAACAGAGAAAGGTAGAGAGAACCAGAGTCACACAGAGAGAGATACATAGGGGGAGGGGAGGGAAGGAGGGAGGGAAGAAGAGAGGGAGGGAGGGAGGGAGGGAGGAAGGGAGGGAGAGAGGGGGGAGAGAGAGAGAGAGAGAGAGAGAGAGAGAGAGAGAGAGAGAGAGAGAGAGAGAGAGAGAGAGATTTGAAATGAATTGGGCTGGATCTACACCCAGCTAGCTCTACCTGGGTAGAGCTTGCTTGTCATATGCAAGCACATGAGTTCCCTCTGAGACCTTCGAAATAAACAAAGAAGATTAACTCACAATAGCAAATTCTGAAAGAGGTTCGCATGAAGTTAGGCAAAAGCAACACTGCAACAATTTGAAACAACAATGAAAATAGGAAACGAGGCACTAAATGTAAACAACTAAATGTAAACAACTCAGTCTCTAAAGGTGCCTATAAAAGGAAAGGGGTTTTTCCAATTTCCATAAAAGCTAAGTGAGGAATGTGAAGAAGTAACTCTTAAAAAACATCATGTAACCTACTCCAAATAGCAGTGATATGCCATAGCTGCAGGTATAGATGCCAGGTACTGCAGTCAACCTGGCAGTTCTGCCAGGCAAATGAACTATTCCAGCAGGCCTGTTGCTTAGTGCCTATTATTGTTTTCTAAGACCCTTGGGGTTGGGTGAACTATCTTGCTTGTATTTGGTAAATATTGTGAGATCTTATTTTCTATAGAACTGTTCTATGGAAGGTCCATGTTAAGTGGAAGACACTGCCACATAATGTCTATTATGTAGGAAGGATACGGGAAAAAAAAAGCCTAGTAAAGCCAATCTTCATTCCCCTTTGCTGCACAAGTCTGTATTATAAGAAAGATGTTTCATTGCATTTGGCAGTCAAGAGTTAGTTCCTATCCTGCCAAGATTTCCAGGGATGAATATTCTCCTGCTAGAATGAGTGGCCAGTGAGACTATAGATCACAACGTCCAAAAGTTTTAAACTATAAAACATCCATATTTAGTAGCGTCAGCATCAGAGTTGATACTAGTTTCTCTTTGTTCAGCACACACACACACACACACACACACACACACACACACACCCCACTTTACCTGCTGGGCAGGGTTATGCATGATCATCCTGTGGAAGTGATCAATATTTTCCCATTTTCTGCTCCCTAGTCCCAGATCGGGATTGAATTTTCACAGTTTGAACAAGCCTGAAACACTAGTAGTATTCTGTCTGTGCCAAGGAAATCCAGCTGCACCATGATAGACTATGAAGCTCTGAAGCCTTGTTGAAAACAACAAAACGCAGCTAGAAACGAAGGCTAACAACTGAGTATAATACAGAAGCAAAGCAAGCAGCTTAAGAGAAACAGAAGGAACAGAAGGAACAGAAGGAAACCAAGGGAACAGACAATGAAAGACAACCAGGCTGAAAGCACAGACATGCCTGGTAGAAAGAAAAGCTGGGTGCAGAGCTAAGGATGTCATCTCCGAGGAATGGCACAATAGCTGTACACTAAGAAATAGATTTCATTTTGAAAGTCCAGCTCTGCACAAAACAAGCAACCAATATAACCTGGAAGTGAGAGATAGAATTAGAATGTGTAGTTATTTCAGTAAATTGCCTAAATGCCATTTTAATCCAAAGGTATAAAACATAAGGCCAAGCTACCATGATAGAAATGCAGAATGAAAGTAGCTTTCCTGCCTTCTGGGATTACTTTGGACTGTGTTATCAAAAGATTTAGAGCTGGGAACCTCAGATGAGAAAGAACATGGGATGTTTGCTTTTCTGGGTCTGGGTTACTTCACTCTGGGTGATCTTTTCCAATACCACCCGTTTACCTGCAAAATTCGTGATGTCATTTACCTTACAGATGAATACTATTCCATGGTGTATATGTGCCCAATTCTCATTATCAATTATCATACTTCAATTAAAGGGCATTTAGGTTGTTTCCATTTTCTAGCTATAGTAAATAGAGCAGCAATAAACACAGTTTAGCTAGTATTTATGGAGTACGTGGTCAAGTCTTTTGGGCATGTGCTGAGGAGTACTATAGCTGGATTCTATACTAGAACTACTTTTAGTTTTCTGCAAACTCGCCACACTGGTTTCCACAGTGGTTGCACCAGTTTTGAGGCTTTCTCTTACCCCAAAACCTTTGGTTGCCAGTTGTTTTCTTGATATTGGCCATTCTGGCTGGAGTAAGATGGAAATAGTTTTAATTTGCATTTCTATAAATCCTAAGGCTATTGAGATCTACTTTAGATATCTCTTAGTCATTTTTATTTGTTCTTTTGAGAAGTCTCCATTCAGATTCATGTCACATTTTAAAAGTGCATCATTTATTTTCTTGACTCTGGTTTCTTTTGAGTTCTTTCTATACTCTAAATATTAATGCTTTATCTGATGCATAGCTTGCAAGGGTTATTTCTCACCCTGTGGGCTTCCTCTTCACTCAACTGATTGTTTCATTGGCTTTGCACAAGGTTTTCAGTTCCCCACTCCACCCCCACCTCACACCTAGAGCTTAATTGTCAATTGGCC
Source organism: Mus musculus (assembly GCF_000001635.26). Lineage (NCBI taxonomy): Eukaryota > Metazoa > Chordata > Mammalia > Rodentia > Muridae > Mus > Mus musculus. Next base: position 6,690,283 of record NC_000086.7, on the reverse strand, counting down.
ATAATTCCTGAGAAAATGAAGTTCTACTAAAAATCCTTTTCTTTTTCTTTTTTCTTTTTTTATTACTTTTAATTTTTTTACAGCGCAGTCATTACCCCTTCCTATAGTTCCATAGTTCCACACCCCATTCCTCCTTTCCCTGTCTCCAAGAGGATTAGTATATGAAAATACACTGATTTTAAAAATTTGAGCTTGAACCCTGACAAGTTGTTTTTAGTCAGGTAGTTCAAAGAGACTCCCAAAGATTCCTGCTACTGTCATTAGCTACCTTCCAGATGTCCTCAAAGATGCAATTGTGGCAGTAAGTCATCAGGGTAGTTGATAACCAGCCCAGGCAGTCGGAGGAGATGAATGCCTGGTCCTATAAGCAGAGCCAACTAACTATAAGTGGCTAGAGAGGTCATGGACCTTAGAGTGCCAGAGTCCAGCTCCGAGTGAGGGAATAATCAACTGCAGCTATTTTTCTAAACCAATAAAATTTCTAACAGTATTCTAAATATTTATCCTTACACACACAGATAAGTGTATCTGTCGTCCTCATTAAATGAGCTTCCTTTTTGCAGAGAATGGGGAATTTAACATAGAGCTACAGCTGGTCAAAATGCAGAGAATATATGACTGTGAGTTGCCAAGCTCTAGTTGTACATCTATGATACACCTAAGGCTCTGGGATAATTGCATAAGAGGGAGTGGAAAGATTGTAAGAGCCAGAGAACCAAGAAATCTGCTGATAGTTTCTTCTAGAGATGAAAAACGTGCTTCTGACAAATAAGACCTGGATAATGACAAGACCAATTGACATGACAGTATATATAGAGGAAATTCCACAAGGCTGCAGCAGGAGATGAAGAGCTACAGGCAAACAATGGTTTCTGAGAAAGGGAGAATCAGTTTTCTCCAAGGACAAGCTGTTGTGTTATCCATTTCCATGTGGTCAGCCCTAAACACATGCACATACAAGGAACAGCAAATATAATCAGTATGTCACACACACACACACACACACACACACACACACACACACACACAGAGAGAGAGAGAGAGAGAGAGAGAGAGAGAGAGAGACACTGTAGTTAAAATATTGACCTTAAAGAGAATGGAGAAAATTTTAAATTTCAGTGAGAATAAAAGGTACTCATTTTGTACAAGAGGAAAACGATGCAGTTTGATTTCTCATTTGAACCAAAAAGGAGCAGAGTGAATTCAATGTGTAGTAAGAACATAGCCCCCTCCCCCACCCCGCAAAATAAAAGCCGGGTGTGGTGCTGCACGCCTTTAATCCCAGCACTCTGGAGGCAGAGGCTGGCTGATTTCTGAGTTCGAGGACAGCCTGGTCTACAGAGTGAGTTTCAGGACAGCCAGGGCTATACAGAGAAACCCTGTCTCGAAAACAAACAAACAAACAAACAAACAACAAAAAAAGAACATAGCTTTCAAACAAGTGTATCACACACAGTAAGAGTACATTGTATAAATAAAGAGGAAAGAAGGACACTCGACAAAGCTTGAGAGAATTTGTTGTTAACAAACCTGGCTTTTCAGAAATACTGTAGAAAGATTTTTCAGCAAGTATCATGTAACAACAATTCAAATCTACAGGAAAAAAAACCAGAAAGTAATTATGCAGCTAATTATTTATAGCTGTTAGGCTGATTTATAATATAGTTACAAAAACAATATATATGTGATTGACTTTGTACCTATAACACTGGAAAGCAGAGAAAGAGAAGAAAGAATGCACGTAGTTTAGGATGAGGGGATGACACCAGAAAGTTAATTGACTACACAATTTGAAACAAAATAATCAAAATGACAATTAATTAACAAAGCTATTATAGTAAACTATAAATAAGTATTTGATATTCTTAATTTTCTCAGTTCTTTTAAGAGTATAATAATATGACAATTATAATATTTTTAAGTATATGAATATAATCTATGTATAATCTAATAGAATATACACACTGAATAGGGGTATATAGAACTATATAGCAATAAAGTTTCTATATCTTACTAAAATTAAAGTAGTAGATTCTGATATTTAAAATCTATATAGTAAACACCAGAGAAAAGAAAAACCATAGGATATATGTTTATACATGCATACATATCAACAAACACGTGTACAGACACATATGTGCTAACACTAGAAATCTCCACTATATCTAAGAAGACATTAAGGGAAGAACAAAAGCATAGACAACAGACAATGGAATAGAAAGTTTCTGAGACACACAGGAGCAAAAAATAAAAGGAGCAAAGCAGGAGCTGGAAACGCGATTTGATTGTTAGGAGCTTATTCTTCTTGTAGCAGACCCACATTTGATTCCTAAAAAAATTTTGGGAAGCTTGCAACCATTTCTACCTCCAGAACCAGGGGATATAAGCCTTTGGCAACTTTGGGTGCCTGTACATACATGCTCATGTTCTCACTCACATGCACACACATACATACACAGAGAGTTTAAAATAATAAACTTCTCAGAAATGACCAGGAAATAATATTGCATATTAATGGAGTAAAAATTGAATAAAGAAAACAGGATCATCATATTGGATTACAGACGGACCGACTAAAAGGTAACAGTTAATTTTACAATCTCAGAATGCTTTTCTTCTCCTTATTCCTAACCACAATGGCAACCATGTCACTTTATAGTGGCAGTGGAATGTAGGATAGAGAATGTGTAGACCCTTTAAAAAGGGAGTTTCTAAATGGAATGCCTATAGGAGAAGAGAGGTAAGGAAAACATCAGAATATGTGAGATGAAAGTGTGTTGAAATGTACAGGAGGTTAAGGAAGTATTGGGATGTTGGGGGCTGAGACGTCTACATCTGAATTAAACATGTACAGACATGTTCCTGGTCATTATTTTCTCAATACTGTAATTTCATAGCATTTATATTGTATGAGATAGTAGAAATCAAAAGAAGTATGTGCCCCAGTACAGGGGAAAGCCAGGGCCAAGAAGTGGGAGTGAGTGGGTAGGGGAGCAGGGTGGGGGGAGGGTATAGGGGACTTTTGGGATAGCATTTGAAATGTAAATAAAGAAAATATCTAATAAAAAATGGAAAAAAAGAAATCAAAAGAAGTTTCCAAATAAATCCAAAGACTTCAAGGAAGGCAAAAACAAGAATACTAGTGAAAATTGAAGTTTATGACACCCTAGTTCTATAGAAAAATACCAAACAAAGCCCAGTTCCTAACCAAATAAATATAATAGCTTATACTAAAGATGTACTTTCATTCTATTATTTGATATTATATCTGGATTTTCAACCTGTAATTATAAGGAGTAATAAAAATAAATGCATACAAACATAATGAGAGCTAGACTCAGATATGGTAGGTATAGAATGACTCAACTGGGAAATGAAATCGTTATGAGCTCTCTGCCAAGTCTGTCATGGAAAAATGGACAACATGCAAGAACAGATGGAAACTCTACTAAGGCCCCAAAATAAATTCTAGGTGTCAAAAACACTGTAAGAGAAATGAATTCTGTCTTTGATAAGCTCACAGGAGACTGGACACAGGGAAGCAAAAATCCAGCGAGCTTGGAGGTGCATAAAGAGGAACATCAAAGCCAAGAAAGAAGCTAAAAGACAGACCCGAGGCCAGTTAGGAACAATGTAGCGTATGCAGAATGGTCATCCTAGAAAGAACATAAAGACAGGAACAGAAAAAATATTTAAAGGAATAATACCTGAGAACTTGCCAAAATTCACCAGTGACACGGGTCCAGGAAACTCAGGGAACACAAAGCTGAATAATGTATTCAAATGACTCAAAATCAAGACAAAAAGATAATTACAAAACAAATAAGAAAGATAAAAATGCCACAGCTATGGAGAAATGAGGGTGGTAAGAATGACATCATCCTTCCCCTCATAATCCATGGAAGCAAAAGGAAAGAAAGGTTAAGACAGCTTGGTACAATGAAAACTATACATCTGTCTAATGTTACATCGTAAACCACTGACATACCCATTTCACTTCCTGTATATGTGTGTGTGTGTGTGTGTGTGTGTGTGTATTTCTTTAGAACATGTGTTCTTGAGTGGATTCTTTATATAATAAAGTTTAAATGTGGATCAGAGATATTACTTAAAATTAAGACCTGATGTCTCTGAGGAGTTTGTCACTAGTGGACCCACCTTGTAAAAAAAAATGTTAAAAGTTCATCAGACAATGGAGGAAAAGGATACGTTTCTAGAAACCCAGATTTGCATGAATGAAGAGTGCTAGAGAAGGGTTCAATAAAAGTAAAATCAATTTTCACCTATTTTTAAAATTTTCTTCTTTCTAGACACTCTAAGTGCTGACTGTTCAAAATAACAATAGTAACAATATATTCAATGATTGTAACTTATAAGTAAGTGACAGCTATGTTATGACAGATGGAAAGCTTGAATTGAAAAATAGGCTGTTTTAAAATACCTACTCGACCTGTCAAGAAGTGTATTATTATTTCAAAGCTGAGTTTGATTAATCATAAATTGCATTAAATTAGAAATGTGCAAGGACATCACTAACATTTTATCAAAATAAGGATAACTGGTATGCTAATAAAGGAGGAAAATAAATTATGCAATTTATTCCATTGAAATCAAACATGTGACTACTCGATATGTTAATCTGTATCTCTAAAGCTAGCCCTTAGAAGACGTAGGCAGAGGATCCACAGTTTGAGCTTCTTTGGAAAAACTGAATTTAGAGCAAGCCTGGGCTATGAGGTGGGTTCTTGACCAGTTTGGAATATATCACGAGACCTTGATATATATATATATATATATATATATGACATTCTAAATACTTTTAAGTCATAGAAGCCAGACAAATCATTGTGTACTGGCCTGGAAGCTCATCTCTACTGGCTAGCTTTTGAAGAGCTGAGAGATGCTATGCATGCCACCAGAAGAGAAAAGTAATCATCAGGCTTACCTAGTTGTGAACCCCGTGAGCTACAATGAACAACTGGCCTGGTAAGGCATCCCACTGGAACACTAGTAGCACAAATGACATGGCTATCACCAACCTAGCTCTACAAGAGGATATCACATCTGCCACCATGATCTGGGCCAAGAACCTGTGACTTTGTCCCAAGCTCTAGGAGTGAAACTGATTCTCTTACTCTACTAATATATAATGTTAAAATGACCCTGAAAGACTTCTCATTGTACCCATAGGTCAGTAAACCATTCAATCCTTATCAGAGAAGCTTCTTGCAGTAGATGGCAATTAGCAAAGAGGCCACAAATGGGACATGCCAATAAGAGACCGTGGAATGTTCAGCCTCAAATGGGAAGTCTATATATATCACACCCTTTCCTCCTACGCCTCAGGGATCATTGCAGAAGAACAGACAGAAATAGCACAAAAGCCAGAGGTAATAGGTGACTACAAGGAAGTAGAGCACAAGAGCCAGAGGTAATAGGTGACTAAAACCGTGTTGGGCAGTTGCACATATGTATGCATGGCATGAGCATCCACAGATTCAACACAGACAAAATAAAAGGGAGGGATGGAGGGAGGTGGGTACAAAGTTTCACACACACCCCCAGCTAATGGTCGATTATCAAAAGAATAGCTGCTGGAAGAAGAAGAGCCAGCTTTCTTTAAGGGTGTGGACACTAGTATGTTGTCCACTCCCCCATTGAAAGCCACACATCCAAGAGTATATGGACAGTACAAACCGTTTCTGACGGTTAAAATTAAAAACAAACAAAAAAGGAGAGGGAAGTAAAGTTATGTGACAGGGAAATGGGCGTAGAGCCGGAGGAGACATGAGGGAAGAGGGTGAATATGAGAAAAATGTAATGTACAAAGTTCTCAACTAATAAAAATGAGAGGAAAGAAAAAAAATCATTGATTTTTTTAAATGGGGTGATTAAAAAGAAACAAAAATTAAGTACAACAAACAGAGAAGACTTAACAAGCTAATTATAAACAATCCCTTTAAATGTGTGTAGTCTAAATGACAAGACCAAGACTGTCCAAAGAAATTAAAACTACATTATTATATTTTTCTAAGAATACACAAATATAAAGAACATATTAAGACTGAGAAAGATATGACATGCTATAATCAAAAGAAAGCTAAAGTACTAATATTAATTTCAGAAAGCGGATATCATAGTGAAGGAATTTATCAGAGGTAAGAATGATTATTAAATGATTACAAAAGATAATTTTCTTGAATGCTTATTCAGATACAGAGCATCAAGATACAGGGGGAAAACTAATATATCTACAAAGATGAATAGTTAATATGTTATTAATATTAGAGACTATTTTGCCTTCTTTCAGTAACTGACAGATCCAATTGACAGAAAATCAATAAGGATATAGTTGAACTCAGCAGCACCATTGATCAACTAGATCTACTTGTCATTTATAGAATACCCTATTACAAAACGTCAGAATGCACATTATCCTCAAATTCCATATGGTACAATACAAAGAAACACATTCTAGGCCATAGACCATATCTCAAAGTTGAAAAAACTTATGAAATATACATTAAATCTGCATTGGAATTATACTAGAAATAAATATCAGAAAGATAGTAGCAAAATGGAAATGCTTGGAGATTAACCAACATGCTTATAAATAAAACAAGTATCAAAATGGAAGTCCTTTACACATGTACAGATGGTACTGGAATTATTGTGTTTCATTGTGTTTTCTCCTAGAAAATGATACATATTGTCTTAGGGTTTTATTGCTGTGAAGAGATACCATGAGCAAAGCAACTCTTATAAAGGACAACATTTAACTGGAGCTGGCTTGTAGCTTCAGGGGTTCAGTCCATTATCATCATGGCAGGAAACATGGCAGCATCCAGGCAGACATGGTGCTGGAGTTGCTGAGAGTTCTACATCTTCATCTGAAGGCAGTAGAAGGGAACTGTCTTCCACACTGGGTGGAGTTTGAGCATAGGAGACCTTAAATCCCACCTATACAAGTGACACACTTCATCCAACAGGCCACACCTTCTCCAATAAGGCCATGCCTCTTAATAGTGCCACTCTCTATGGCCAAGCATTCAAACACATGAGTCTATGGGGGCCATACCTACATTAACCACCACAGACATTAAGAAGAAACTGTAATCTAAATTTTGAAATTTGAACTTCTCCATCAGCTAGTGATATATAGTATAATACTCTTGTAATGCTAGCCTTTCCAGGGAGCCACGGGTTCCACACAGCCATGCAACCTGTATTAAATGAGCAATCTCTACACTGTATACTGCTAAACTATGCTCTTTTTTTTCTTCTTTAATCTTTGTTTATAGTCCAGTATTTATCCCCCTCCCAGTCTGCCCTCTGACTGTTCCATATCCCATAATTCCTCCCCACTCATCTCTAAGAGGATGTCCCTACTCCCCTCCCCCCACCCTCCATCCCACCAGACCTCCCACTCCCTGGGACCTCAAGTCTCTTGAGGGTTAGGTGCATCTTCTCTCATTGAGTCACGACACTGCAGTCCTCTGCTGTACAGGTTGTTGGGGGCCTAATATCAGCTGTTGTGTGCTGCCTGGTTGGTGGCTCAGTGTCTGAGAAATCCAGGTTAGTTGAGACTGATGGTCTTCCTATAGGGTTGCCCTCCTCCTCAGCTTCTTCCAGCTTTTCCCTAATTCAACCACAGGGGTCAACAGTTTCTGTCCATTGGTTGGGTCCAATATTTGCATCTGACTCTTTCAGCTGCTTGTTGGGCCTTTCTCTGGACAGTCATGCTAGGCTCCTGTTTATAAGCTGACCTTAGTATCAGTAATAGTGTCAGGCCTTGGGGCTTCCCCCTGAGCTGTCACTGGACCTCCTTTCCCTCAGGCTTTTCTCCATTTTGACCCTGCAGTTCTTTCAGACAGGAGCAATTCTGGGTCAGAGGTTTTGACTGTGGGATGGCAACCCCATCTTTCCACTTGATGCCCTGTTATTTTACTGGAGGTGGATTCTACAAGGTCCCTTTCCCCACTGTAGGGCATTTTATCTAATGTCCCCTCCCTTTGAGACCTGAGAATCTCTCACCTCCCAGGTCTCTGGTACATTCTAGAGGGTCTCCTTACCTCCTAGGTTGCCTGCTTGCACTCTTTCTGGTGACCCTCAGGGCTTCAATCCTGTTCCCCTCAATACCTGGGTGGGAAAGGGAACAGGGAGGGGAAGAGGGGAATATAAACTATGTCCTTTGGTAGGTTTAGTATATTAAATCTTTCATACACTAAGATAATTTTTTCCATTTTTATTAGGTATTTAGCTCATTTACATTTCCAATGCTATACCAAAAGTCCCCCATACCCACCCCCTCACTCCCCTACCCACCCACTCCCCCTTTTTGGCTCTGGCGTTCCCCTGTACTGGGGCATATAAAGTTTGCAAGTCCAAAGGGCCTCTCTTTCCAGTGATGGCCGACTAGGCCATCTTCTGATACATATGCAGCTAGAGTCAAGAGCTCTGGGGTTCTGGTTAGTTCATAATGTTGTTCCACCTATAGGGTTGCAGATCCCTCTAGCTCCTTGGGTACTTTCTCTAGCTCCTCCATTGGAGGCCCTGTGTTCCATCCAATAGCTGACTGTGAGCATCCACTTCTGTGTTTGCTAGGCCCTGGCATAGTCTCACAAGAGAGAGCTATATCTGGGTCCTTTCAGCAAAATCTTGCTAGTGTATGCAATGGTGTCAGCGTTTGGAAGCTGATCATGGGATGGATCTCTGGATATGGCAATCACTAGATGGTCCATCCTTTTGTCACACTTCCAAATTTTGTCTCTCTAACTCCTTCCATGGGTGTTTTGTTTCCTATTCTAAGAAGGGGCAAAGTGTCCACACTTCGGTCTTCGTTCTCTTGAGTTTAATGTGTTTAGCAAATTGTATCTTATATCTTGGGTATCCTAACTTTCTGGGCTTATATCCACTTACCAGTGAGTACATATTGTGAGAGTTCCTTTGTGATTAGGTTACCTCACTCAGGATGATGCCCTCCAGGTCCATCCATTTGCCTAGGAATTTCATAAATTCATTCTTTTTAATAGCTGAGTAGTACTCCATTGTGTAAATGTACCACATTTTCTGTATCCATTCCTCTGTTGAGGGGCATCTGGCTTCTTTCCAGCTTCTGGCTATTATAAATAAGGCTGTTATGAACATAGTGGAGCATGTGTCCTTCTTACCGGTTGGGGCATCTTCTGGATATATGCCCAGGAGAGGTATTGCTGGATCCTCCGGTAGTACTATGTCCAATTTTCTGAGGAACCGCCAGACTGATTTCCAGAGTGGTTGTACAAGCTTGCAATCCCACCAACAATGGAGGAGCATCCCTCTTTCTCCACATCCTCGCCAGCATCTGCTGTCACCTGAATTTTTGATCTTAGCCATTCTGACTGGTGTGAGGTGGAATCTCAGGGTTGTTTTGATTTGCATTTCCCTGATGATTAAGGATGTTGAACATTTTTTCAGGTGCTTCTCTGCCATTCGGTATTCCTCAGGTGAGAAATCTTTGTTCAGTTCTGAGCCCCATTTTTAATGGGGTTATTTGATTTTATTTTCGATTTTATGGAGTCTACCTTCTTGAGTTCTTTATATATATTGGATATTAGATAATTTAAACACTGAAATTTTACATTGAAATAGAATCATATAATTTACATTAGCACCATAACATTAAATACTTGGTCATAAGCCAACAAAACTCGTACCTAATTGAGGAAAATATAAAAGTCTGGACTGGGGAATTAGCTCTATGGTAGAATACTTGCCCCATACGTGTAGGGCTCCATGTTCAACCCCTAGTACTACGGAGCCAAACAAAGAAATTATAAAATTCAGATGCTAGAAATCAAACTATATATAAATTTACAGGATGATATTCCATAATCATGAAAAGGAATACTCAGTCAATGACAACAACAAAATGTTATGGTGTCCATTCTTCCAAGTTTGATTTCTGAACTTAATACAATTTCAAAACCAATTGAATAATAATTTTAAAAAATCTTGGTAAGTTATATTATGGTAGCAAAAATACCCAGAATAGACAGTATCATACCAAAGTAAAACAAAGCCAGAGGCCTGATACTGTGATTTTATGGCTTTGGGTTGGGGGCTCACGGATTTGGAAGAAGGAGATTTGGAAGGGTAGTTATTGTGGGGGTCCCTGCAAACACTACAGCTAGTGGAGGAATGATCTTAAGGCAAGAAGGAAATGCGGGTCAACATGATTTAAACAGTGTGGGTTCAAACTTCTAGAATCTGAACCAGGTCGACATTATTTAAGTGTAACACAACTTTATAAAAAGTTTCCCTACGAACAGTTATCACAACAAAGTGTAAGGCATAACTATATCAAAACTTCCTTGCAAAGTATATATCTCTTGCAAAGCACCCATAACTTCTTCCACAAGAATGGGTTCTATTGACTGACAAACAATGCTCAGGATAAAGGTCTAGGGAGGAAGGGTCTGGAATAAGCACAACAGTAGACTCTTGCAAGAGACATGGGATCAGGCCGGACAGTGGTGGTACACACCTTTAATGCTAGCACTTGTGAGGCAGAGGCATGTGGATTTCTGAGTTCGAGACCAGCCTGGTCTACAGAGTGAGTTCCAGGACAGTCAGGGTTACAGAGACAAACCCTGTCTCAAAACAAACAAACACAAAAAGATACATGGGATCTATGTCATAAGATTGGGCTCTGTTGACTGAGGAGGCTGGGGGATTCAGGAGAGGTCTGACTTTACAGAGCCAAAGTAGGTTGTTAACACTATCCACTCCCAGCCATCTGGGTGAAAACAGGTATAAGTCCCTTCTGTTGAAGAGAAAAGCATGTGAGTTTTAACATTCCTGATTTCTCTGGTGCTATCAATGAGCATGAAGACCTTTTGCTCTTCTGCAGTTCTGACTGAGATACACTTTATACACGATGAAATTTTCAAAAACATAAAACCAGGTATCCTACAAAGCGATTGTTATCAAAGCAACAGAGTAAAAAAAAAATGACAGTGGAACCTTGTGATAACTAAGTACTCCTATGACAGTAACATTAATCAACGTGTGAAGGTCCTGCCCTTATGACATAATCACCCAGATATCCCACTTCTTAGTACTGTTACAGTGGAAATTAGATTTAAACATGAATTTTGAAGGGGTAATTTCAAGGCATAGCAGATGGCAATTGGGTTTTTTTCTCTTATTTCTCTCTTTTATTTTTTATTAGATATTTTCTTTATTTACATTTCAAATGTTACCCACTTTCCTAGTTTCCCCTCTGAAATCCTCCTCCCCTGTCTCCTGTCCCCTCCCCCTGCTCCACCAACCCACCCACTCCTGCTTCCTGGCCTTGGCATTCCCCGTCACTGGGCATAGAGCCTTTACAGGACCAAGGGCCTCTCCTCCCATTGATGACCAACTAGGCCATCCTAACCACCAACCAAAGAGTACACATTGTGGGACTCATGGCTCCAGCTGCATATGTAGCAGAGGCAATTGGTTTTAATGAAATAAATAGCAAAATAGACTACCTTTCCCACCAGGCCTTCTGCAGCTGCCATTTCAAGGTTTGAATATCAAGTATGAAGGGGATCAAGCTAGAAATGTTGATGTTGATAAAGTCCACAAGGGAAACAGCCGTGAAGAACTAGGTGAAAGGTTGTTGGACTTCAGACATTATGGAGATGGAACCAAAGATTAGGTAGTAGATTTGATGTGGTGATAATAAGAGTTAGTCTTCCCTTATTACTCTCCCCTGAACTTCACTACAGAAATGAATCTACTTTATCTTTTCATTTATAAATTATTCATCGAGCAGTCAGTCTTTATTATCTTCTTTCCAGTGTGTTGAAGGCCTAGAAATTAACAACGGAGTGATGATTCATATATTCAGATGTTCTTTCCTTCAGGGATCTCAGAGTTTAAAGGCAGACATATCAAGGGATAGTTCTAGAGTAGTAAGAAAAATATTTCAATGATGGAGTTAAGTCCAAGGAACTGTGGAAGTGCTGCATAGGGGCATGTGTGCTTGGCTCATTTGGAGCTTCTCTGATGAAGCTTCCTATTTACTGAGCAAGGGAAATAATAAAATTAGCTGTAGAAGTACACTATGTTTTGTTTCATGGGGTTTCCTGTCGTCATACACTTTCTTGCTCCTTCAACAAACACTTCAGTGTCGACTATTTGTGTGGAAGAGAGCAAATCATCCAAATGTTCCTGAAAAATGTTTCAATATTTTTCTTCATGAAAAAGTTTACCACCTAGTACTGGTAATAGTGTAAATACAGAAATATGTGTAATGCAAAGAAGAAATGAACACTTTAAAAGATACAAGAAGATAAACAGAAATTCCAGTTTCCTTCCTGTATGTTTTAATTTTAGACACGTTGCTTTATGTTAAAGAGCCATAGTATCTTGAGCCTTAAAATTGGAATAAAAATGCACATAGGTATGACTGTGTTATAGAAGACCAGAAAGGAGTGCATTTACACATATGTGTATGTGTAGGGAGAGAGTATGCTATTGAACATTCAGGGAAGACTAGAGGGGAACAGCTTCAGAGAAAGGACCCTTGAGATGGTAGCAGTTACTCTTCAAACGAAGAGTTTTCATAGAGTTCAGATAACTTTCCTAAATTCTGAAAGGAATTGATGATGAGTGACTGTCTACAGGGGGTCCAGTGTGCAAAGGCTTTCTTCACGAGGGTGAAAGTAAATAAAATAGTTGGGGAATGCCTATGTGCTCATAGAAAGAAAATAAATGGCATCTCTGAAATATGAAGGGGTTAAAGTAACTAGATCCATCTGTTACATTTATAACGAGCTGGAACATTAAGGTTAGAGGAGGAACTGATTCAGTCCATAACTATGTACTGAATACTGCTTAGAAGACATGAGCTGCTTTAGGGGTGAGGATACAGATGAAGAAGTGTAACCTCTTTTCTTAGTGTTCATGTGTTATCAGAAAGAAACCATTAGACTGTAGTATAGTCTGATAGATAAGAAGTTGGTGAGAAGCATTCTACTGAACTGTGTATAAGGTTTACATGACCTCACAAGAGTAGTTGTCAGAGATGTGAACATCTGAGTTGACACTTGAAATTACTCAAGAAAGAAAAGTGAAGAAACATTATTCTAAGAGCAGATAGTTTAATATTGTTGCATAATTTTGAGAAATCACTTCTTAATCATGGACTTCTGGGGATATCAGTATGCATGAAAAGGATTGTCCCCAAAAATGGTGGGATGAGTTGTATAGACAGAAGCTAAGAAAGTAGGCAGAAGCTAAATTAGACAATTTTAGGGTACAATCATTTTGTGTGTCATTACATCTCCTCTGTGTAGGTGGTCATAGTACATGTGATCTTCTGTGAATGGCTTCTTTCACAAGGCATAAGGATTTTAATATTCATTTATGTTGTCGTATGAATCAGCATTCCATTCTTTTATAAGAATGAATGAGTTGGAAGAAGAAGGTAATACAGAGGAGGATAGGGGGAAGAAATAATTAACACTAAGGAAAAGCAACAATTAACACTAAACAAAAGCATAGTATTTTATGTTTTCTTACCATAGGTAGACACACAGAGACAGAGAAAAACATTGTGTGTGTGTCTAAATGACGTTTTGCTACTTGGGTTGATAATGGTTATAACAGCCATGGATTATCTAACAAAAACCTCTGTAGTGCCAGGCATGGGAGATGTTCCTTTAAGGTATTGTTCATAGGATCCCAAGAGACTTCTAAAACAATGAGAATATTGGTTGTCTCTCACAACTTGGAAGTAAGACTGAAGGTACCACAAACTTTGGACACAGGAATTAGAAGGATAGATGTAGAAATGACCATCAGACTATGGGGTTTCTAAGTGATACATCTACAAAAGCAAATCCTACACCGAAGGTTTAGGGAAAATCAGTGACTAAAGGTGGTGGAAGGAGCATAAGACCTTAGGTGGGAAGTCTGCTGTGAGATGGTGTCTTCTAGAGAGGACAGGGAAACTGCGGCCATGAAATCTTTTGCCTAAATAAGGCCTGCATAATGACAAGAGTTGACATGCAAGTGTAAATGGGGACAAATTTACAAGGTTCCACCCAAGAGACGGCTGGTGAAAGGGAGTTATTCGGTTTTCTGTAGGACCAACTGATATATTACTCAATCTCAAATGGTCAGTCTTTAATATATAACATTTAAGCAACACTAAATGGACTCAGTGGGAGTCTCTGTCTCTTTGCACACATGTGCCTGTCTGTCTGCTGTCTGTCTGTCTCTCTGTGTACAATAACAATAATTAAAGAAGAGGTCATGGATTTGCCAGGGACTGATAAAGACATGGGAGGAGTCGGAGAAGGGCTGTATACCAGTTTCCTCTGAGATTCAAATCTCCCATATTTTAGAGAAGCTCATTAAGACACAGGTTGTTAAAGAGGGGTTGAAACAACAGGATGTTCCAAAAGGAAGGGGAACATTCCATTCTGCTGGGAAGCATCTTCAACTTGGGATGCAAACAATGGCTTCAGGAAGTCTCTGATATGACCAAATTCACTAGGCTCCTTCCTCCCAAGCATATATAAACTCTAAGTACTGTTAAGCCACTCTGGGGGCAGAGCTGCCTCCAAGAGGCAGAGGAACACTATTATACCATCACTTCATTTTACACATGCTGCATCAGAGGTAAGAGATAGAAGTCTCAGACAATCCAGATAATCTGCCTTCTGAATGCCAAATTGTACTTAGTACTTCACCTGCATCCTGGAAGCGTACATGGTGTTTCCATGAGGGAGTGTGAAGATAGAAGCCTAGGTAGACACTGTTGAGACATGGAGTCAGCAAGTTTGCTAAGTAAGGAGGGACTTAGCTTCCAAGGAACCGGAATTCTAGAGATTTTAATGGAAAAAGGACTTCAGGCACAGCATTCAATGCTGAAGCTCGTAATCAATTCTGGAACACAAGGCATAGTCAGTGGTGGCTACGCTTTCTTTATCTTTCAACTGCATATATCAGTTGTAATTTTGCATAATTATAGTGATCAAATCAATTTCAAAGTACAGTTTTACAGAATAGATCACCATAAATGTATACTATGTCTACTGTTACTTTATGACTTATGGAATTGTCAGTCAGCCCCAAAGTAGTGTTTTGGTGTTCCTAGACAATGACTTCTCTAAATCTAAGTTGAATTCCTTGGAAGTATGTTTGTGTGTTTAGTTTCTCTCCTGATGGTGTATAGCTGATCTCGCTGGGCATTGGGTTGTTGGTGCCCTTCCGGTTGACAAGTACCAGCAAAATTAGCATGAGTTAGAAAAGCTGCCCCAGCTATATGTCAACCATTGGTATATGGGTAGTGAATCTCATTGGGTGCTACCACTAGAGTGGGTACAGCTAAAAAAGACAGAGGTTGTATCTCAACACCTCTTCTTACTGTCAGCCATATGGTGAGATATGGAGATGTCCTCAACACTTGGTCATTTTCATGTCATCCAGTGCATTTCAGGGTACATTGCAGTGAGTACCCAGGGTACATGGTACAGACACCCTGCAGGGACTCTGGCCTTTTCCTTGTTTCTTAGTATGCCTCCCCCACCAGTTAGATAAACTATCATACTCCACCCAATTTAATTTGTGGATGTGCTAAAGAAACTCTGAATTGACATATCTTCTTGGAAATGTAATTGTTAAAAGCATGGCTAGGATTAGCTGCTATTCTCAAGAAGCTTGAAACTGTACATCCCGTAAACAGGACAAAACAAACACCAGAGAAAAGGGAGGCACAAACCTTTTGACTTCTCACATATCTATAAATGTCTTAATACACGTACAGCTGTCACGTACAATGGAAAACCAAAGGGTTTTCTCCTTCCAAATGTCAGCCTTTGGAGAGGTGGCAGTTTTTAAAAGCAACCTGAGATGGGCAGAAATGGACACCCAGTACAGGGGAATGCCAGGGCCAGGAAGCAGGAGTGGGTGGGTTGGGGGAGCAGGACTGGGGGAGGGTATAAGACTTTTGGGATAACATTTGAAATGTAAATGAAGAAAATATCCAATAAAAATGAAAAAGAAAAAGAAAAAAAAAAGAAATGGACCCCCACCTGAGGTTATATCTGCAGGCTATAAAAGAAGAGGGGGCCACACTATTTTCCATTCAGATTCCCACGAATGTGTGATACATCCAAGATAAATGGATGCCTGCAGCCTTTCTTGTTGTGCTCTTGGAGCAGCTAATCTGAATGGGAAAGGGCATATTATGACAAGCTGTCTCACATTCACAGCAGTGGCTCGGTGACTGCCCTTTAGCATTCCCACAATGGCTTAGAAGGCAATAGGCTCCTGAGAGCCCATCACCATTCTGCTTGCCATATGTCCTCAGATTTAAGTGAAATAAGGACAGGAAAGAGAATAAAAACAGAAGTTGCTTGGGTCAAATGATTTCTCAGGCCCGACAAGTAGTAGAATTGGGGAGCCTGGAGCAGACATTCTTGGTTCTTCCCATTCATTCATACTGCATGATTATTCTTTCCTCAAAAAAAAGAATCTGCCTTGAAAATACATTCAGTATTTGGCCACTTTTCATTCATTTTACCACTTACACCTCATACCGAGGTACCATTCACCTGCCTCATTATTAATCCCCTCAACAATTAATTTTCTTCAAAGCACCCAGGGAAGGGTTACTTCTGATTCTCAAGTCACAGCATTTTTCTGTTTCAACCATCAAATGTCTCATTCACATTCAAAGTCAGAACCTCTCAATTGCTCACAACCACTGTATGGCCTGTTCCCTTCTTAAATCTTATAGTGCCATGTCTTATTTTATTCAATGTGTGCTTTCTTTCAACTATACTGGCATCTTAACTGGTCCCTGGCCATGCTGGGGGCATGCCTCTGTCCCCAGGACCTTTGGGTTATCTTTTATTTCTACCTGGAAACAATCTACCCTATGCACTCAAATGATATATACACTTATCTTTTTTGGATCTGCTAAAGAAACTCCGAATCGGCATATCTTCCTGGAAATGTAATTGTTAAAGGCATGGCTAGGATTAGCTGCTATTCTCAAGGAGCTTGAAACTGTACATCCTGTAAACAGGACAAAACAAACACCAGAGAAATCAGTGAGATTTTTCCTGACTACTCAATTGAAAATTGCAACTACCTAAGTTCTATTCATCTCTTTACATTTTTTATTGTTCTTTTTGTACTATCACCTTTTTATATACATTATTTATTTTATTAATTTTTAATAGGCTCTATTCTCCTCTGCAATACAGGTCTCATGTATCAACGAGTAAATTCATCTGGAATAACAAAAATCCTAGGATAGCAAAACTCTGCTCAGGGATAAAAAACACCCTCTGGTGGAATCACCATGCCTGATCTAAAGCTTTACTACAGAGCAATTGTGATAAAAAACTGCATGGTACTGGTATAGCGAAAGACAAGTAGACCAATAGAATAGAATTGAAGACCCAGAAATGAACCCACACACCTATGGTCACTTGATTTTTGACAAGGGAGCAAAAACCATCCACTGGAAAAAAGACAGCATTTTCAACAAATGGTGCTGGCACAACTGGCAGTTATCATGTAGAAGAATGCGAATTGATCCATTCCTATCTCCTTGTTCTAAGGTCAAATCTAAGTGGATTAAGGAACTCCACATAAAACCAGAGACACTGAAACTTATAGAGGAGAAAGTAGGGAAAAGCCTCGAAGATATGGGTACAGGGGAAAAATTCCTGAATAGAACAGCAATGGCTTGTGCTATAAGATCGAGAATCGACAAATGGGACCTCATAAAATTGCAAAGCTTCTGCAAGGCAAAAGACACCGTCAATAAGACAAAAAAGGTCACCAACAGATTGGGAAAGGATCTTTACCAATCCTAAATCAAATAGGGACTGATATCCAATATATATAAAGAACTCAAGAAGGTGTGAAATTATAACGTAAAAACAAAATTCTAGGCCTTTAGGCCCAGGCTTGGGAATGTGACCTTTGTGACTCAATGCTCCAAGGTATACTAATCATAAAACAGATATCGACATTCCTCCACCCACCCGCTTCCTGGGTTCAAAGAGCGTTCATTTGAAGAAAGTCACCCTGACCATTGCTGGAACCCGCTATGCAAATGTGCTATTGTTAGGGGCTCTTAGAAACTGTCTTGAGAGATAACTTTCACAATTACCAGGTATTCCTTGTGACTCTTGTGACTTTGAACTTCCTTGGGACTCTTAACTGGTATCTTTGGTATTTTCCAACAACGCCCTACCCACTTCCTTGAGTTGTGGTTTCTTCCTTTAACTACCCGCTTACCCAGCTACTAGGGGTGCCATGGTCCTCTACCCCTGTGTGGTGTATGACCGTGGGAATAAAAGTCCTCTTGCAGTTTGCAGCAAGACTGTTTCTTGTGAGTATTTTGGGGTATCCCTCTCCTGTGTCAGAACATGGGGGAGTCCTCACGTTGTGGGTCTTTCAGGTGGACTCCAGAAAATCAAATAACCCTATTAAATATGGGGCTCAGAACTAAAAAAAGAATTCTCACCTGAGGAATACTGAATGGCTGAGAAGCACCTGAAAAAATGTTCAACATCCTTAATCATCAAGGAAATGCAAATCAAAACAACCCTGAGATTCCACCTCATACCAGTCAGAATGGCTAAGATAAAAAATTCAGGTGACAGCAGATGCTTTCGAGGATGTGGAGAAAGAGGAACACTCCTCCATTGTTGGTGGGATTGCAAGCTTTTACAACCACTCTGGAAATCAGTCTGGCATTTCCTCAGAAAATTGAACATAGTACTACCAGAGGATCCCGCTATACCTCTCCTGGGCATATATCCAGAAGATGCCCCAACCGGTAAGAAGGACACATGCTCCACTATGTTCATAGCAGCCTTATTTATAATAGCCAGAAGCTGAAAAGAACCCAGATGCCCCTCAACAGAGGAATGGATACAGAAAATGTGGTACATTTACACAATGGAGTACTACTCAGCTATTAAAAAGAATGAATTTATGAAATTCCTAGGCAAATGGATGGACCTGGAGGGCATCATCCTGAGTGAGGTAACCCAATCACACAATATGTACTCACTGATAAGTGGATATTAGCCCAGAAACTTAGAATACCCAAGATATAAGATACAATTTGCTAAACACATGAAACTGAAGAAGAACGAAGACCAAAGTGTGGACACTTTGCTCCTTCTTAGAATTGGGAACAAAACACCCATGGAAGGAGGTACAGAGACAGAGTTTGGAGCTGAGACGAAAGGATGGACCATCTAGAGACTGCCATACCCGGGGATCCATCCCATAATCAGCTTCCAAACACTGACACCATTGAATACACTAGCAAGATTTTGCTGAAAGGACCCTGATATAGCTGTCTCTTGTGAGACTATGCTGGGGCCTAGCAAACACAGAAGTGGATGCTCATAGTCAGCTATTGGATAGAACACGGGGCCTCCAATGGAGGAGCTAGAGAAAGTACCCAAGGAGCTAAAGGGATCTGCAACCCTATAGGTGGAGCAACATTATGAACTAACCAGTACCCCCGGAGCTCATGTCTCTAGCTGCACATGTATCAGAAGATGGCCTAGTCGGCCATCACTGGGAAGAGAGGCTCATTGGTCGTGCAAACTTTATATGCCTCAGTACATGGGAATGCCAGGGCCAAGAAGTGGGAGTGGGTGGGTAGGGGAGTGGGTGGGGGGCGTGTGGGGGACTTTTGGGATAGCATTGAAAATGTAAATGAAATAAATACCTAATTAAAAAATTTGAAAAAAATAAATAAATCAATGAGTAGCCTTTACACAAACCACAAAGCCTCACATTAGTAAATATTCAGTAAATATTTTGAATGAGTTTTCTCAAAGATGGCCATGGTTCAGGAAAATGCTCTTTTCCCTAGTTGGAACTCAGTTTCTCTCATTGATAGAACATACACATTGGACTGGATGATTTCTCAAGTTTCATGTACCTCTTTGGCTAAATCCAAAGATCCTGGTTTAAACCACAGGTCCCAGGAGCCGGATTTCTTGGTTTTCACCATCTGCTACCTTGAGACAGCTCATTTCACCTCAATGGGCTTCTCAGTTTCCTTGTGTGAAACATGAAGAGGATAAAAATACTTTGTCTCGAAGAGTTACTCTGGCCAGTAAGTGAGCTCATCCGCACAGAAGCTCTGCAATGCACTCAGTTACTATTACTATTTCCTTTAATGTGATCAGGAACAAATAGTCTTCCATAGATTTATAACTAGCTTCAGTGTCTGGTAATTATATATTAAATATATAATACATATAATATATGTAATAAAAATAGCCAAACAACTTCCATGACAACAAACTATCCCCGAGGTTCATATGCAGCTCATATGCGACTCATATGCATACAGCTGGCCTCTCCTCCCTCCCCACCCATTGCTAAGACAGAAAAACAGCTTGTTCTCCTGTAACCTGATGTCCCCACATAAAAAAGGGAGGGGGAGAGAAGCACTGTGTGATTGCCATGGCCACCCACTGCATCTCAGCTTTGGAAGACAAACAGGACAAGGAGCCTTATTCTCAATCACTCTCAAAATTGTCCTAAGTAGCTTCAAATAAACATTGTAGAATATGTGTCATCCTAGTGACAGGGGCCCATCACAGAGGCTATGCTAGATGAGCAGAGACTGTGATTCAAAGCCATCATAGGTACACATGACTTTGACAGCTGGCCAGGTTTCTGGGACTGGAGATATATGCGTAGGCTTGTCACAAAGACAGGTTGTGAAGCGTTTACCAGAATGGAAACTAGAAAAGGTAACCAATGAATAAGCTTATTAAGATGATAAGCTTATTAATGATAGCTTATACTTCCTGTGAATTTATTATGTATCAGCTGCTTTAGAAATGTTTTAAATTCATTTAGTTCTCCAGTGAACCTAGTGATCATGAACTTTATACATTGGAGAACTCAGGGGAGGAGAGAATCAATGACTAGGCAACACTGTGCCAATTGGATTAATTTTTGACAAAATTTGGTCTTTTAAAAACTATTCAGATAATTATAATGTACAGCCCAGGATTGAGAAAGACTTGTGTGTGTGTGTGTGTGTGTGTGTGTGTGTGTGTGTGTGTGTGTGTACCCATATTTGACAGATTAGAAAAATGAATTAGAAAATTCACATACTTTTCTTGATATTATCCATTTAGGAATCAGCACCGGATTTTATTGATTCATTGTCAATATTACTCACTATGGACTATACCAATTTTATGAGGACAGGGACACCATGATGAGGCCATACATGGATTGGGCAAGACACCCTTTTTAACCATGGAAACATCTTGGTGCTAAGTTCAAGATGCCACATTCTAGAAATGGGGAACTGCCTCAATTATTACTGTTCAAGTATTAACAGGCATCCATTCCCAGTGTTTAATGACAAAGTTAATCTGCCATTTCCCCTTCTCACATTTCTTCTGATCATGGGATCCAAAGTTTTCCACAACGGTAGCAGTGATTTTAGATCATTTAATTCTTTACCCATGTACAGAGGTACACGTGATGGTGTATGAGGTAAACCAAAGGAATCTCCAACAGCTATGCATTTATCTTGACATATAATAGAAATATTTATCTATCTCCAACACACAGCCCATGATTTCACAGATAGTATTAAGCAAAGCTACATTCATTAAAATAGTTTTGAAAAGTTACTTTAGTTAAGGAAACATATTAGGCAGTTAATCATAATAATAAAGATGGTTGGCATGAGAATATAGCACCAAAATGCAGAGATAGATAAATGGTTGGAGAAGAAGGGACACTGGAGTCATTCATTTGTTCTCTTACCTTTTACTCATTTAACAAACATTTGCTAGATGACATTTATGTGCCAGATAGCGTGTTCTGCACCATAGGTGATTAAAAAACGAAAAATTATTCCTACCTTCGGGTATCTCATCTCATTTCAGAAAAGAAAGTAGCTCCTGGCATTTATATACAAACAAGCATGGTTGTGAGTATGCTGAAGGCAGCTTGCAAAGACAGGCGTAATGGATATCTGGAAAGATTTCTAAGAGGTGGTTCAGCCCGATAAATGAGAGAGGAAAGAGAAGGGATGTCACGCTGAGAGTAGTATGAGCAAGCCACAGAAGTGAGAATCAGTGGGGTGTAAATGTATAATGGTTAGTTGTGGGGAGAAGAAGAGAGAGACCACAATTATGAGAACTAAAAAACATAAGATGCAGAAGGGAGCAGAGAAAATGCTGACAAGATCTGCTGGGACAAACCACACAGTATACTCTAAGAAGAAGGGTTTGGCTGCTGCTCTTTTTTTTTTTTTTTTTTTTTTTTTTTTTTTGCAAAGACCCGCTTTTCTATCTAGGAACTAGTATCAATGTCCATATTCTAGTTCTATCATTTGTTATTGTGTGTCAGTGGGTGAATTATCTAACCTTCCTGAACTTTGTTTTTCTCATATGTCAAATAGGAAGATTAATAATATGTCTTTTTAGCATCAATTATAGAGGTTAAATGATACCTCATATATAAATCATTTTCATGGTGCTTAACACACAAAGTAAGCCCTACTTCATGTCTGCTGTTTCCTAGCAGAAAAAACAAAACAAAACAAAAAATGAATCTTTTGTGGTTTTCTTCTTTAGAGATGTCAGCGGCATGTGTTTATAATACAAGCCAGTCTGTATTACTGTCTCATTTCATCTCCATATTCAACAAACTATTAAGGAACATCTGCCATGGAGCAAAACCTTTTACCTATTTTATTTCACTTAATTTGCACAAGAGTCCTGACGGCAGAATGACTGTGTGGTAGAAAGCTCAGTGAAAAGGGCATGGCTGTTATGTTCGCCTGCTGTCATTGGGACCCTGACACGTAAGAATAGGACAGGACCTGCATGACAAACCTAAACAAGTAGACTGCTAAAAATAGAAACTTTAATGAGGTCTATGAATTGCCTAATGCAATAGCAGAAGTGAGACTGTTTTTCAAAATGGATTAAAAAAATAACCTGTCATATAAGAACTGGGAAAACAATTTGAATGAGAACGACAAGTAAATGACACAGATCCTCAGATGAATCATATCTTAGAAATTATCAGATAAATAGTTCAAGTCATTTAAGTATCTTAAT
Organism: Mus musculus; assembly: GCF_000001635.26. Classification (NCBI taxonomy): domain Eukaryota; kingdom Metazoa; phylum Chordata; class Mammalia; order Rodentia; family Muridae; genus Mus; species Mus musculus. Next base: position 6,667,154 of record NC_000086.7, on the reverse strand, counting down.
GCCACAAGAAAATCTCAGATGAGAAATATAAGTTAGAAGCAAAGAGCTAAATGCAAACTGAAAAACATATTAATATAAGAAGAATACTTTAGAGCATTTAGGCTGAGGGAAAAAGCTGCTACCAAAAGGTTGTGTATGATATGATTTTATTTATCTGAAAAAATTGAAGTGATAAATAATTAAAACCGGAAACAGTTTGCTGTTGTCAGGACTTAGGTTTTTAATTCAAGGAAAGGACAAAATGAGAGAGCCCTATAATGTTCAGGTTATTGACTATAGGAATGTATATGGATGTTTGTACATATATAAGACAAGGAGGAAGAGGAAGAGAAAAAAGGTGAGAGGAGAGAGACAGAAATAGGAGTAGTGTATATAATATATAAAGCTAGAGAAATCAGAATGAGATGACCGCATTGTCTGAATGACAATTTCCAGGTTTGGGGAGGTGTTCTGAGTAAAGCAGGCACGGTTCTCTCTCTATTATTTTGTATTTGTGTGTGTGTGTGTGTGTGTGTGTGTGTGTGATTCTGTAAATTAAATATTCTTCTATGTGCTCTCTATGTTCATTTACTACAGCTACATGTGATTGACACATTCTCTCAAATTCAAAGTTCAAATATAAATTAAGGGACTTGAATGTAGCTCAATGTTAGACTATATGTTTCCTGTGTATAAGGCTCTGAGTTTAACCCCCAGCACCCAGAATAAGTTAATTAATTCAAAGGTAGCCTATGTCATAATTGCTAAACCACAAAAAATTTATTCTTTTGTTCATGCAATTGAGAAAATAACATTTTATAGTCAATCATGATTTTGCTTTTCATTGTGTAAATGCAAATAATGTCATAAACTTGTAACATAAAAGTTTCATTATTATACAAGTAACTTTGAAAGTTACCTTTTGGAACTATTTTGATATGTGTGATCTGAGGTTTCACTGCAGAATTTACAGTGACAGTATACTTAGTTTTAACATCTACACCATTTTTAAAAGTATAATAAATATCTATATGAATTATATTTAGAAATATAAATTTCATGTAGTTCCCATTTGACAATGCTGAACATTGTCCCTATATAAATTCTTTATGAATCTTTTTGTTACTCATCAACTGGCTAAGATCTGTTTGCTCTACCTGTAGAGAAATTCTGAGTCAGGGAGGAGGTATTTAGTGTTGTCAATCTCAGGCCTTTGAGTACTTATTACCTATTAGATATCTACCAGGTAACTCTAGATGCTTATAATTTCAAACCCTGTAAGTTAGTCCCTTATTGTCTCCCATCGAATGCAAATCAGAGGTTTATGGCATTAGGTAGTGGCATTCAGGTTAGGGGCTTTGTTGCTTTGAGATTGAATTACTAGAAGCCCTGACACTTAGAAACTCTTGTACTCAGTGGCATCAAGCAGCAGTGATCAGCAGCACTGTGTAGCACCAGATACTGTTACCTCTCCAGCATGGACCTCAGCTATTGTGACTGATTATCAGCTCCCAATGTAGATAATGTTACAGATCTCAGGCCTAGAGTGACAGGATTCTTAGAGCTTAAGGTTTAGTACTTTCTGGAAAACATTCCAGTGATTGTGCCCCAGTGCTAATGATAAAGCTTAAAAAAAAAAAAAACAGGTAAGAAGACACCACAGGAATGAAAACTTCCAATAAGATTAATGATATTATACCCGAAAGCAGCATATGAGGGTATCTCTTGGCTGACTCAAACGTGAGCAGAACAGGCTGCTTAGATATACAGAGGTTAATGTGTGGCAAGGATGTTTGCAGCAATCAAGGTACTGCTTTCATGTGAATGAAGAGCTGTGCATGGATGAATCATGAAACAACCCTTTCTGCAAATGAATTATAGTGTTCTTCAATCATTTCACATCCTTTCAAGCAATTGAAAGATTATGCTTTCACCAGCCACAGAATAGCTTTCCATGAAAGTGAAGGATTGTGCCACTACAAATTATGACCTAACCTTTATGCAAATAAACCACTGTGCCCGTGCCTATCATATCAAAGTCCTTTCACACAAATAAAGTTTTGTTCTCCCACCAGTAATGCCATAGCACTTTAGGCAAATGCATGACTGTGCCTACAACAGTATTCATATCTTCATACAAATGAAAGATTTTTCTACCAAACCTATGATAGCCCTTCATTTAAATGAAGGATTATACCTATAAAAATCATAGTTATGGCCCATCGTGCATATGTAATATTATGTTCTCACCAACCACAGAATACCTTTTATGCTAATTACATATTATGCCTACACTAGTCATAGGATAGCCCCCCCATACAAATGACAATGTTTCTGAACCAATCACAGGGCAACCTATAATGCAAATGAAGGATTGTGATTCTACCAATTAAGACATAACCTTTTATGCAAATGAATAGTGTGACTCTACCAATCATGGCAGAGATTCGTGAACTTTAAGGAATCTTCCTACACAAATCAAAGCACAGACCTTCATGCAAATAAAAAGATGTGAGCCCACCAAAAAAAAAAACCACATAGCCCTTCATGAACAGTATTGTGACTACACAAATAATGGCTGAACTTTATGTATTTTTAAGGGATATTCTTGCACCAACCAGAGTACAGTCCTTTATGCAATTTGTGGGATTTGATCATACCAATCAAGGAACAGTTGTTCATGCAAATAGAGGATTGTTATTGTACCAGTAACAGAGTTTGATGCAAATTAAGGAATGCCTCTGTACCAGTCCGAGCATAGTCCTTAATGCAAATGATGGCTTATGATCTCACCAATTAAGGCACAGTCTTATATGCAAATCAAGGATTGTGACTGCACCAATCACAGAAGAGCTTGCTGTAAACTAAGAAATGTCATTGTACCTATCAGATCATAGCCCTTCATGCAAATAATGGATTGTGATTTCCAACAATCAATTGTTCTTCATGCAAATGAAATACTGTGACAGCCAGATATAATTTAAGAAATGTTTCTACACCACAGCCCTTCATGCAAGGGATGGTTTAGGCTTCTGCCAGTATTGCACAGTTCTGTATGCTAGTGTAGGATTTTTCTTTGATCACTCTTGTCATAGTTCTTTGAATGATTGTATTTCCATTAATTGCAGTACAGTCTTATATTCAAATAAAAATGTTCATGTACCAATCTCAAGGATTTTCTGGGACACCAAGGAATGTGTCTCCCTCTGTTCTGGGTGAAAATAACCACATACAGAATCATCTCTAACTCACTGAATCTGTGATTAGAAAAAGAGCAGAATGAGCTGTTTAAAATAATAATCATGGCTATATGCTGTCATTTGGAGCCAGAATTGTACTTGTGCATCAAGGCGCTACAGTTCCTATATAGCATCCTCAAAGGTGTCCCATGAAATGTGTAATTGATCCATGCTGATAGGTAGACAGTACCACTAGCTTCCAAAGGTAAGCTGCTAAGGAGACATTACTCTCACTGAGGCAGTAAGGCATAAGAGAAGGGCCCAATTAAACAGCATGCTTTTAACAGTTTTAGTCATTTACAGAAAACATTAAAATAGGGCTCATGAAAATATTTTTCATATGGTGCTTGTTTGTATGTATGAATTATATCAAACTGAGGAGTTTGTAGAGTTCTGTTCCAGAGAGGGTAGGCAATGTATGGCAGAATTGGAGACTGCAAGGAGGCCCTAGGAGGCCATTTCACAATTGAAACTGAATTTACAATTGAAATGTCAGGACGTTGGAGATGCCAAAATAATGAGATATTTGCTAAATAAAGCTGCATGTGTGGAATCGAGTTTACTAGAGAGAAGTTTGTGCTTCAAGCAGCAGAGGTGGAGAAGTGCTGTTTCCTAGTTCTTTAGTGTGGTGGATTGAATAGGCATGGCCCCCATAGAGTTATGTGTTTGAATGCTTGTCCATAGGGAGTGGCACTATTAGGAGGTGTGGCCTTGTTGGAGGAAGTGTGTCACTGCAGAGGTGGGCTTTGAGGCCATATATGCTCAACCTACACCCAATATGGTATAGTTTCCTTCTGGCTGCCTTAGGATCAAGAGATAGAACTCTCGGCTCCTCCAACACTGTGTCTGCTTGCATGCTGTCATGTTTCCCACCATGATAATAATGGATTAAGCTGGCAATATGAACTAACCAGTACCCCAGAGCTCCCTGGGACTAAACCACCAACCAAAGAAAACACATGGTGGGATTCATGGCTCCAGCTGCATATGTAGCAGAGAAAGGCCTAGTTGGTCATCAATGGGAGGAGAGGCCTTTGGTCCTGTGAAGGCTGGATGCCCCACTGTAGGGGAATGACAGGACCAGGAAGTGGGAGTGGGTGGGTTGGTGAGCAGGCGGGTGGAGAGTGGATAGGGTATTTTTGGAGGGGAAACTAGGAAAGGGGATAACATTTGAAATGTAAATAAAGAAAATATCTAATAAAAACTAATAATGGACTAAGCCTCTGAAACTTTAAGCTGTACCCAATTGAATGTTTTCCTTTATAAGAGTTACTGTGGTCATGGTGTCTCTTTGCAGTAATGAAACTCCAACTAAGACACTTAAGACCCTGATAGTTTCCATCAAGATACCAAGGTGCCAGACATGAAACTGTAAGGTTTAGTGTTTTATCTTATGGGTTTCATTCTTGTTTTTATCTAAATTTTCTTTGTTATTCACCCTTTCTCCTTTCTGGAATTAACTGCCATTGAGTGTTGGGAGTATGTTTTGGGATGTTGTAGGGGCCCACAATTAACAAACTGTTTGTGTCTCAGAGAAGACTGAACTTTTAGAATTTTTCATAGTACTGAAACTATTTTAAAAACTATGGAGACTTTTGAAGGTGGACTTAACATAATTTACATTATGAGATGACTATAAGCCAAGGAAGAGAAGAGATGGAAGCTTACTGTGATGGTTAATGTTGTTGTCAATTTGGCTACATCTTTAATCAACTAAAAGCTGGATAGGTCTGTGAGACATTTTCTTGATTGAATCATTTGAGGTGGGGAGATCAGATCCATCATAAGACCACACTTTCTGGTGGCAGCTCACAGAAAAGGGTTTGGAAATAGGAAGTTTTGATTTTTTTTCTTCTTGCCCAAACTCTTGCTGACATATTCATCTATCCTTCTACTTATTCATTGGGATTCCAAGGTAGATTGAAGACCAAAAGCTTCCTAGGACTTCCCTGAGACTCCAGCACCAGACTGCGACTTCTTAAACATCCAGTCTTGAGTACTAAGCAACTATTTTATTCTTGGTTTTTGTGTCAAGAGACAGCCATTATTGACTACTCAGACAACAGTTTGTAATAAACAATAAGTCTAATAAATCCCATACCTATATGTATTTATACATATTAATATATGTATATACATTCATTCTATCAGTTCTATCCGTAACACAGTTTAGAATTAAAAGTGATGTTTGAGTGTCAAGATAACAAGGAATGGTGTGGTGGTTAAACTCAATTGACAAATTGACAAAATATACAATTACCATAGAAACAATCCTCTAGGTGTGTCTATAAGGGAATTTCCTGATAAGGTTAATTGAGGTGGGCAGAACCATTTTATGTTGGGGATACTGAATTTTAAAAAGAGGAGAACATTAGCTGACCACCAGCACTTATCTCTCTCTCCTTCCTTTGTGGGGAAGCAATGTGACTAGTTGCTTCAGATTTTTACTGCTATGCCTTCCCCAGTATAATAGATTATAACCTTAAATTGTGAGCCCAAATATTTCTTCCCTTTAACTTGCTTTTGTCTGATACTTCATCACAGCATCAAGACAGTTTAGATGCCTTTTAAGACTCTTATCTTTAATACTGAAGGAACACACCAACAGAGCTAGGTTTTGCATTTTATTTTTAATTAAAAAATAGGAAAATTAGTCCTTTGGTACATAGTTCTTTACTGACAAGTGAGTAATGTTCTACTGTAATCAAGATATATAACAATGACACCACTTTCCCAAGACCCCATTATCATCTTTATAATCAAACATTCCTCCCCAACCCTCAACCCTGGAAGATAGTTTTCCCTTTTCAGAATGCCAAACAATTAGGGTAACAGTCTAAAGCCTCCAGAGTCCAGTTCTTTTAACTTAACATAATTCATTTGATATCAGTGTAAATTGCATGTGTAAATAGTTCTTTTTTTAAGCGATGTGTGTGTACCTACTAGACATTTGCTTATCCATCCATTGTGTGAGGGATATTGACATTGTTTACAGTTTTGAGAAGTTACAAATACATCTACACTAAGTATTTGTGCTTATATTTTGTTTGAATCTGTTTTATGTAACTTTAGCAATGATCAAAAGGGGTATTATAAGGTCATATGGTAATCATACATCCTTAACTATAAAAGAAATTGCCAAACTGTTTTCCAAGATACTGCACCAGTTTCTGAAACCCACTAAAAATGTTTGAGTTCTACTTGCTGTGTGTGTTTGCCAGCATGTGGCATTGTTATTTTATCTTAAAATTTAGAATAATAGTATAATATTCATTTCCTCAGTGTTATTAACCATTTTTGTACTGTACCAACCACATGTAGTTTATATTAATCTTTACAGTTAGAGTGAATTTCAATTTTTCAAAAATGAATATATACTAGAGTTCAAACACCAGAGTCAATTACCTCATTGCTCATAGTTTATGTTAGTAAGGTAAATTTATTACAATTAACAATACAATATTAGCATATTATGAGAATCTTAACTATTCATATTTTCTTGGTTTGCTATTTAGGGTGACAAATATGGATCTATTTGCACTCTTCTACTCCAGCAGCACGTGTTAAAGATGCTTTTTTTCCCCATCGTATATTTCTGGCCTTATTAAAAACCCATAGGTGTGGGAACTTATGCCTGGATCTTCAGTTAGATTCCATTAATCAACTTGGTATTTTTTTATGCCAATACCATGCAGATTTTATTTCTATAGCTCTGTAGTATAGCTTGAAATTAGGAATGGTGATATCTCTGGAAGTTCTTTTATTGTACAGAATAATTTAGCTATCCTGGGTTGTTTTTTCATAGTATGTTGAGTGTTGTTCTTTCAAGACCTGTAAAGACTTGTGTTGGAAATTTCATGGGGGCTGCATTGAATCTGTAGATTATTTTTGATAATATGGCCATTATTACTATGTCAATATTACAGATCCATTAGCATGGGATCTGTAATCCATCAGAAGCCATCTTCTGATAGCTTCTTCAATTCCTTTCTTCAAAGACTTGAAGTTATTGCCATACAAGTCTTTCAGTTGTTTGGTTAGAATTACACCAAGATATTTTATATTATTTGTGGATTCTGTGAAGGGTGTTGTGTCCCTAATTTCTTTCTCAGCCCATTTGTACTTGTATATAGGAGGGCTATTGATTTTTTAGTTAATCTTGTATCCAGCCACTTTGCTAAAGGTGTTTATCAATGGCAGGAGTTCCCTGGTAGTTTCTGAGCTCACTTTGTATACTACTATATCATCTGTAAACAGCCATACTTTGACTTCTTTCTTTACAATTTGTATACCTTGATCTCCTACAGTTAATTATTGTTCTAGCTAGAACTTTAAGTACTCTATTAAGTACAGAGAGGGGACAGACTTGTCTTGTTCTTGATTGTAGTGGGATTACTTCGAAATTTTCTCTATTTAATTTGATATTGGATACAGGCTTGCTGTAACTTGCCTTTATTATGTTTAGGTATGTCTCTTTTATCCCTGATTGTTCCAAGACTTTTATAATAAAAGAGTGCTGGATTTTGTCAAAGGCCTTTTGTGCATATAATGAAAGAATTGTATTTTCTTTTTTCTTTCAGTTTGTTTGTATGATGGATCACATTAGCACATTTTCATATGTTGAACCATATCTGTGGATTGAAGCCTACCTAATCATGGTGAATGATCTTCTTGATCTGTTCTTGGATTTGGTTTGTATTTTATTGAGTACTTTTGCTTCAAGTTTCATGAGGGAAATTGGTCTATAATTCTCTTTCTTTGTTGAATCTTTGTGTGGTTTAGGTATCAGGATGACTATGGCCTCATAGAATGAGTTTGGCAATGTTCCTTCAGTTTCTGTTTTGTGGAACAGTTTGAGAAGTATCGGTATTAGTTCTTCTTTGAAAGTCTGGTAGAATTCTGTACTAATACCATCTGGCCCTGGGGTTTTTTGATTGGGAGACTTTTTTTTTTTTTTTTTTTTTGGTTTTTCAAGACAGGGTTTCTCTGTATAGCCCTGGCTGTCCTGGAACTCACTCTGTAGACCAGGCTGGCTTCAAACTCAGGAGACTTTTAATGACTGTCTCTATTTTCTTAAGGGTTATAGGTATATTTAAATTGTTTAAGTAATCTTGATTTAACTTTGGTATATGGTATCTATCAAGAAAAATTATCTTTGATTTTCCAATTTTGTTAAGTATTTCCTTTGTGTCTGTTATATCCCCCTTTCATTTCTGATTTTTGTTAACTTGGATATTCTCTCTGTCTTTTAGTTAGTTTGGATGGAGATTTGTCAATCTTATTTATTTTCTCAAAGAACCAACTCTTGGTTTCATTGCTTCTCTGTATTGTTCTCTTTGTTTCTAATTGATTGACTTTAGCCCTGAGTTTGATTATTTCCTGCCATCTACTCCTCTTGGGTGTGTTTGTTTCTTTTGTTCTAGAGCTTTCAGGTATGCTGTTCAGTTGCTAGTATGAGATTTCTTCAATTTCTATGTGTAGGCACTTAATGCTATGAACTTTCCTCTTAGCACCACTTTCAGGGTGTCCCATCAGTTTGGGTATGTTGTGTCTTCATGTTCATTGAATTCTAGGAAGTCTTTAATTTCTTTCTCTCTGCCTTGATCCAGTGGTCATTCAGTAGAGCATTTTTCAGTTTCCATGAGTATGTAAACTTTCTGTTGTCTTTGTTGAAATCCAGCTTTAATACTTTCTTTGACTAATGTATCTGTTTCTTCTATTACATCTGCAATGGCTGAGATTCTCTTTGGTCCCCTTGTACTCTGTTGGTGATGGTCGTGTCTGTAGTTCCTGTTTGCTTACCTAGATTTTCTATTTTCAGATTTCCCTCAGTTTGTGTTTTCTTTATTGCTTCTATTTGCATTTTCAGGTCTTAAACAGTTTTATTTGTTTCCTCCACCTGTTCTCCCCCCCCCCCCCCCGCCCCGGCTTTCTTTAAGGAATTATTCATTTCCTCCAATTTTTTTTTGTCTTTTCCTCAATCTCTTTAAAGGATTTATTAATTTCTTCTTTAAGGACCCCTATCATCTGTATTAAGTTTGTTTTAAGGTTGTTTTTATGTGCTTCCACTGTGTTAGAAAGATCAGGGCTTGCTGTAGTAGCTTGGCTGAGTTCTAGTAGAGACATATTGCCCTGGCTGTTGCTGATTGCATTCTTAAGGTGGCATCTAGGCATCTGGGTTTGGGATGATTATAGGTCTAGATGCTGATTTCTGAGTTTGTCTGTGTTGGATGGGTGTTTTTATCCTTGTTTTCTGTTTCCTCTCTGGTCTCTGGCCAGTGACTTATGATCAAGTAGAGGGACTCTGTCCAAGTTGGGGACTGGACTTATGATGGCCAGGGTGGCTTTTAGTAGAGCAGGGGATTTTTGCCCAAGTTGGGGGATGATGTCCTAGCAGCCTGTGTGGCCAGAGGGGGTCTTCTGGGATTTTATGTACTGTGGCATCTGGTCTAGCCAGGGATCCTCTGGAGTTCTGTGTGATGGAGTGGCTTCTGGTGGAGCAGGAGTTTTGAGCAGGAGCGGGCTAGGATGGTATGTCAAGGAGAAAAGAAGCTGTTGGAGTAGGCTGTACAGACATTGGGGAGTGTTGGTAGTCCTTGGCCAGGGGTTTACCTGGGGAACTGGGTACACCTGTGGCCTCTGGTGCAGCAAGGGTCTTTCTCCACAGGTTTGTGCCAGATTTTCTATTTCTTCATTCATGGTCATTCTTCCTTCCTGGTAGTCCCAGAGCGTCTCTTTTGTCATTTCTTTTACATTTCGGGACTTTAGCAATTGCAAAGATGTTCTGACAACAGATTTTTCTCTTGTCTTGATTTCTACTTAATTTCTATAGCATAATTTCTGAATCTAGATATTGGCTTATAATTTTCTCTTTCGATTTTGTTTTAGTTGTTATATGCAAGACTCAAATCCAGGGTGATAGTATAGCACAACACTAGAGGGTTAGTTCTCACCATGTTCTATGTTCTATTGGAGGACTGCCATCCTCACTGGACACTTTTTTATCGGCTCACTAGAGACAGTGAGAGCAGGAGTGGCCTGGATAGTACAGGGGAGACTTGAACAGGCATTAACAGAATTGGAAAGGAAACTGAAATATACAAACATGGCTTGGCATCACTGAGAAAAGAAGCTGTGGTTTTTTGGTGGCCCTGATCTGTGTATGCAAATGGGATTCTATAAAGAAGAAAAGTCCTAGAGAGAGAGACTGTTTAAGGAAGCCTTTAGATTTTTGTTTCTACTTTAAGTACCTACCAATGTCACCTACCATTTCAAGGAAGAAGTCTGCAGAAATATCCTATGCTACAGTTATCATTAGTGTGTTTGTGTGTTTGTCAGAGTGTATCAGGGACACAAGAAATCCTTGCTTGTTTGAGTGAGCATGATGGCATATACCTGTAATACCAACACTTATAAGACTGAGGCAGGAGGATTGCTGCAAGTTTAGTGCCAGGGTTGGCTACAGAATGAGGCCCTATTGCAACAGAACAAAGCAAAATGTAATAAACAAAGATGGATGAGAACCATCCTGATCATCAGACATTGACTTTTTTTTCCAAATCTTCAAAGATGGCTATTATAGGCTAGAGACAGTGACATCTGTCTGTTTTGTCTAAAGACTTTTGGTATAAAGTCTTGATCACAACAGTAGCTTATAGAATAGAAGCAAATGGGAATGCTTAGCATATACTGTGGTACCCAAACCTGTCCTTTCCTTGCTCCTCAAACATTTTCCTTGCTCTTCAAATGTGTTGAGGCTGACACAGATAAAGAGACAAGATGTCTGTAGTCTTAGGGTATAGGAGGCAGAGGTGGGATTATCTGTGATCTTCCTACCAGAGACCAGTTTGAGCTATATAGTTACCTATAGGACAGCCCTATATAGTAAAAGTAATATATTGAAAACACACACACACACACACACACACACACACACACACACACACACACACAAGACAGAGAGAAACAGAGACAAAGAGAGACACACAGAGTCATACAGAGAAACAGGGAGAGAGATGAAAGAGTAGAATTTAAATCATATAATTTGACAAAAACAGCACAAAGACAAATTTCTCAGATCTTCCAGATTGAAAAAAAAATCAGTCTCTACAAAGATTCTTGTAGAAAGAACTAATTGATGCGAGCTTCTTATGCACAATTATGAGCACAATAGGACAACTGGGCAATATTTATGAAATTTTGATCTGTTGTGCTTCATGACTTTGAGCCTACAATTTCATGGTTATCTTTTATTTTCACTTTAAACGTATCAGAATAATAAAAATATGCTGGGACATACAATGCACAAGAAGGTTTGCCATACAAGTTCCTCACTGAAGATAATTTTGAAGAGCTCATTAAATGAGAAATCATATAAGAGATGATACACGAGGCATGGAAAATACGGGTAAACCTAATACACATATATATATGCACATGCATATCAATATGTCATAGAATATCATCCTGACAAACTGAAAAATTAATGAGGTACTGAGAATAGAAGAAGAAACTGTATATTCATATTAATCCACAACTAATTATTTTAAACATGAACAAAATGCAAAACAATAAGAGCAATGTGGTAAATCCCAAAGGACATAAGAGAAATTTCATGTACTTGTATTAATAAGTTGAAAAATAAATATTAATAAGTTTAATAAAGAATCTGGTTAGTTAAATATGGATATTCAGAGCAACCAAAATAAAAAGAACACTAGAATGAATAACCTAAAAGTCTGAATATGAAAATTCCATCTATGCTACAGAAAGAAATAAATGAAGAAAAAAAATCTCCATTTTTCCCTCTAAGTGTTGAAAATATCTACTGTGTAGTCAGGAATGTCATTGGCTGAAGTGAAGAATTGAGGTCTGCAATAAAGCTGTGACTTTAAGCTAGTGGCAGGTCTCCATGAATCCATTTCCAGAGATGAGAGAAAAATATCCTCTATTAGGCAAAGGGGAGGGGAAGAGGATGGGGGGGGGGTTGTGGAGGGATAACTGGGAAGGGGGGTATCATTTGAAATGTAAATGAGTATGATTAATTAAAATATCTTCTATTCAGATATCCATCTCTGGGATTTCCTATCCATGTTCTCAAACCCAACCACTTATGAGAAAATCAGCAGATTTCATCAGAAAAGGCTGTATGGAATGTAGAATCTTCAGAGTGAATATGAGATCTCAATTAAGGAAAGATATGAAAGGAATAGTCACATAAGTGAGGTGACAAAGAATGTCTACTATTCTTATGCTTAAATGTATGCTGTGCAAGAGTTTCAATGATGACTTTAGAAGGACTGAAAGAAAGACCAACCAAAGAGAACTGGGGAAGGAATCTATGATATTATGACGGTAGAAAGAGGTTGAGTATTGGAGTAGGATGTCTTTGGTGCTGGATGGAGAGTACAAGCAGGAAAAGCACAGATGGTATTGGCTGCTCACAGATTCGCAAACATCGCTTCACGTTGTTTTGTATTCAAAATGAACTGATGCTAAGACGTCTTCCTAGACAGATTGCAATGTTCAAGCAGAGATAAAGCAAAACCCCTACAGTATCCACCCTCATTACATCTCCTTTCTTCCTCTCTTACACCCTTCTTTCACACCCCAATATCATATTTCTTTCTAATTGTTGCCTCTGGACAGTTAGGTGGCTAGACCAGTAGGCACCCACTGTAAACGTTGGTCAACCTCAGGGACATAAGACAAAGGTCGCCACCTAGTGGTCAGACACCAAAACAACCAAGAGGAGGCTTTCATAAAAATGCTAATAATAGTAAAATAATAATAATTAAAAATAATAGTGTGTTTTGAAGTTAGACTTGTGTGTGACTCACAATTGCATTGATGGCTTGTTAAAACAGAATGCTGAACTCTGCTCCCATTGTTTGACTCTGGGTTGGAACATAAATGTAGGACTTCTAACTTGATGCTGATGTTGCTTCAAGGACCATACTTCTTAAAGTTTCAAACCATTGATCGCTTCAGACATTCCACTTTGAAGATATGCAGGCCTTTACTTGGCTCTGCACAACTGGTAGAACTAGGGTTTTACATTTACTGCGTTGTTACTTTGAAATGCATGTGGTATTGCTTGGGCAACAGTCTTATTTGTTTTCCATGCTTCCCTAGACAGAGTAAGCACCGAACAGGAGACGGAGTGCCATCCATTTTCCTTTAATGGGTTGGATGTCCTATGTTATATTCGGTATATTCTCTATTGTTTCAAACTTTTTCATAATAACTGACAATTTTGAAGTTAGATCCTTCATAAATGTGTCTCTCTTACTACTCGCTGATGGAATTAGTTTGGCTTTAAAAAATGATTTCTTTATATTATTTTTACATTGTGTATATGTTTGCGTCTCAGCATGTGAGTGCAGGTGGCTGGAAAGACCGGAGGCATCAGACCCCCGGGACCTGATGATCCACTGAACCCTGGTACTGAGAAGCAAACTCAGTTCCTCTGCTGGAGCAATTCAGTGCTAGTAACTGCTGAGCCATCTACCCAAGCTCCCCATGCAGATTTTGGTGGATTTTTCCTGTTATTGAAAATTCCAATTGGAATATGGAAGCCATGAGCCCTGACTTATAAAATGCAGCACTATGAACAAAATTAGGCATAGACTCTTGTTCCCCCTGGAGATTACAGTTGAAGAAAAGACTCCAATTAAGGTTGGTATAAAAGGAATAAAATATGATTTTTAAATCATTATAAGTAAGCTCAAAACATACTTAGTAGTCAGAATGGAATAATTGGAAATAAGTTTTGTTTATGTCTGTAGGGTAAAAATCCATGCTTAAGGTTTTTTGACCAACTCTTAGAAAACATTTTATACATCCTGTTGATTATGGAAGTATTTTGACTGGAAAAGTTGTTAAGGTATTTGGAAAAATATATAATTAATTGGCAGGTGTAACAATGGATAAGGCAAAACTTCTTAGCCCAGTTCATTCAACTTTCCAAGTGTTGGTTGTGTGAAATCCAGCCAGTGTTGTCAAGGAGAATTGGGTGCAATCTACTGATCAACAGCAACTGCAGATGCTGGGGCTCTACGTGCATCTCACAGATCTGCTGAGCATACTTCTCTGATGTCATGATTTTGCCAAAATTCAGAAAGCTGTAGTGGATCACATCGGTAGTGGACCACCAGACAGTAACCATGACCTGTGTGTGTGTGTGTGTGTGTGTGTGTGTGTGTGTGTGTGTTCACACTCGTGCTATTTGGCCAGTTGGGGCATACAAGCCACTTTTAAAAGTTTTCAATTATTTTAATTTTACATCCAAATGTTGCTCCCAGCTCCCCCTCCCAGAGTTATTCACCCCATTCCTTCTCCCCTTAGCCTCTGAGAGGGTACTCCCTTTGATGCTCTTTCCTGGGGCATCAAGTCTCTACAGGTTTAGACACATCCTTTCCCACTGAGGTCAGACAAGGTAGGCCTCTGCTACACATGTGCTGTGAGCCTTGGACAAGCTTGTGTATGCTCTTTGGTTGGTGGCTTAGTCTCTGGGAGCTACCAGAAGTCCAGGCTAGTTGGCATTGTTGGTCTTCTATGGGGTTGCCATCCCATTCTGTTCCTTCAACCCCCTTGCTAACTCTTCCATAGGGGTCTCCGAACTTAGTTCAATATTTGGCTGTGAGTATCTGCATATTTCTCAGCCAACTTCTGGTAGAGTCTCTTAGATAACACCCAGACTAAGCTCCTGTCTGCAAGCACAAGATAGCATCTGTAATAGTATCAGGGTTTGGTGCTCTCCCATGGGATGGATCCAAGTTGGTCGGGTCATTGGATGGCCTTTCCATCAGTCTCTGCTTCATTTTTGTCCCTGCATTTCTTTTAAACAGGAAAAACTCTGGGTTAGAAATTTTGAAAATGGGTTGGTGACCTCATCCCTCTACTGGGGGCCTTGTCTATCTACTGGAGGTGGTTTTTTCAGGTTCCATCTTCCTACTGTTGGGCATTTCAGCTAAGGTCATCCCCACTGAATCCTGGGAGCCTTTCACATCCCAGGTCTCTGGAACTTTCTAGACATTCCTACCTCCCCTCTCCCACCCAAGTCCCACTCTCCCTCTGCCTCCTGGATGATTTTGTTCCCCCCTCTAAGTGGGATTGAAGCATCCTTCCATCTTGTTAAACTTCTTATGGTCTGTGGGTTGTATCATGGATATTCTGTACTTCTTGGATAATATTCACTTATCAGTGAGTATATACCATGCATGTCCTTTTGGGTCTGGGTTACAATCACTCAGGATGGTATTTTCTAGTTCCATCCATTTGCAAAATTCATGATGCCCTCGTCTTTAATAGCTGGATAATAAGTATTCTGTTGTATAAATGACCCACATTTTCTGTATCCATTTTTCAGTTGATGAACATCTGGGTTGCTTCCAGCTTCTGGCTCTTATGAATAAAGCTTATGAACAGAGTGGAGCATGTGTCCTTGTGGCATGGCAGAGCATCTTTTGGGTATATGCCCAAGAGTGTTATAGCTGGGTTGTGAGGTAGAACTAGTTCCAATTTTCTGAGGAACCTCCAGATTGATTTCCAGAGTGGTTGTACCAGCTTGCAATCCCACCAGCAATGGAGGAGTGTTCCTCTTTCTCCACATGTTCACCAGCAATTGCTGTCACTTGAGTTTTTTGATCTTAGCCATTCTGATTGGTGTAAGGTAGAATCTCAGGGTCATTTTGATTTGTATTTCTCTCATAATGTTCAACATTTCTTTAAGTGTTTTTTGGCCATGAAAGTGTCCTCTGTTGAGAATTCTCTGTTAAGCTCTGCATATGTCTTGTGGAAGAATCGAGGGAAAGATTGAGGGACCCAAAGAGGACAAGGACTCTAGAGAAAGACCAACAGAATCAACTAACCTGGACTTTTTGGGGCTCCCAGAATCTGAACCATCAACAAAAAAACATACATGGGCTGGACCTAGGCCTCCCCACACATATGCAGCAGATGTGCAGCTTCATCTTCATGCAGGTCTCCAACAACTGGAGCAAGGGCTGTCCCTGAATCTGTTACCTGCTTATGGAATTGGTTCCCCCAACTGGGCTGCCTTGTCTGGCCTCAGTGGGAGAGGATGTACCTAGTCTTGCAGTGACTTGATGTGCCAAGGTAGGGTGATACCCAGGGGTCCCTCTCCCTTCTCAGAAAGGAAGGGGAGGGGGAGGAGAAGAGCTATGTGAAGGGGGACTGGGAGGAAGAGGGGGTTGATATTGGACTGTAAAATGAATGAATTAATTAATTGATAAAAAAATAATTAAAAAAGAAGTTGCATGGATTAGCTTTTGGCTTAACATTATTACCATGGTATAAAATAAATATAAAATATATAGCAAATAATAAGTCACTAGCAAAAACCCTGAAGCAAAAAAAATGTGCATTAATATGATATAGAACTGAGGTGACTCTAGTGAAGACTCCCAGTAATAAGGGCTATGGAGTCTGAACTGGCCATCTTCTCTTACTAGGCAAGGCTTCCAGTAGTAGGACTGAAACATCAACCCAGCCACAAAACCTTTGACCTCCCTGCAAGATGTGCTGGGGGAAATGGTGGCACAGAACCATTTGGGAATAGCCAACCAATGACTGGTCTGACTTGAGGCCTACACTATGAGAGACAGCCCACCCCTACAATGCCAAGAGAGCCAGGAACCAGAAGCTGGAGAGCCCAGTCACCTAAGATATGGGATAAAAGTCAATGAAATGATTCCCAGTGATATTCTGCTATACTTATAGGTTGGTGCCTAGCCCAATTCTCATCAGAAAGGCTTCATACAGTACCTGATGGGAACAGATACAGAGACCCACAGCCAAACATAAGGCGGAGTTCAGCAACCTGGAGAAGGAGGTGGAGGAGGCAGATGGGTAGAGGACAGGATGAGTACATGGGTGGCCCACAGAATCAACTAAGCATGGCTCATAGGGGAATCACTGGGGTCTCAGAGATTGAAGTGACCTTCAGGGAATCTGTATGGGTCTGAGCTAAGTACTCTCTATATGCTTGGTATTCTTGAGGGACTCCTAATAGTGGGAGAAGAGGTTGTCTCTGAGTCTTTTACCTACTTTTAAGACCCCCTTTCTACTGGGTTGTATTGTTCAGTCCTTAATATGAGGGTATATACCTAGTCTTATTCTAATTTGTTATGCTGTGCTTGGTTGATATTCCTGGGAAGCCTGATCATTTCTGAAGGGAAATGGAGGAATGGTCCAAGGAGGAGGAGATGTGGGAAAGGAGGGTCTGAGGGGAGTGGAGGGAGGGGAAACTGTAGTTGGGATGTAGTACATGAGAGAATACTAATGCTAATGGTAATACTACTACTACTAATAGGTTTTTTAAAAGATGATATATAGCTGCCAGGCAGTGATGGCACTTTAATTCCAACACTTGGGAGGCTGAGGCAGGTAAATCTGGATTTCTCTGAGTTTGAGGCTGACCTGGCCTAAAAAGTGAGTTCCAGGACAGCCAGGACTGTTACACAGAGAAACCCTGTCTCAAAAAAACCAGCCAACCAACCAACCAAACAAACAAACAAACAAAAAAGATTATGTATAATAGAGCCATGTCCATCTATGAATCAATATCAAATCAAATCAATTTCAACAATGTAAAAATCACAATTACTTCTGTACCAACCTGCTATTAACAAAGCAGTCATACAAATAAATATAAATTTGTGGCTATAAAACTACTACAAATGAGCTGGGCATGGTGGTACACACCTGTAATTCCAGTGTTCCAGAAACAGAGGAACCAAGTCTCTGAGTTGCAGATCAGCCAAGACTACATAGTCAGACTGTCTCTAAAACACAATAACAACAAAATCTCACAGGTTATGAATGGGACATAGTCAGCAGTGTGATAGTTTTCAGATTATTGTTCTCAGATTGTAGAGTTTAAAAATTGGCTACTGACTTTCTACTAATAGATTGGTTATGTTGTCATTAGTGATTTGCGCTGTGATTTCAAATGTGTATCTGCTTTTGAGGTGGCCTTATCATTTTCATATCCTGGTATCCACATGTCTGTTTAATCTCTTCCCTCTTGAGTGTGAGTGGGAACTCTTTATGGCTTTTTCTAACCAACAAAATGTGACAAAGGTGATGGATTTCATATTCTTGATTACACTATAGGAGATCACTTCTTGTTAGCTGACCTTACAAAATCTGTCTGTCTATCTCTGCCTCTCCCATCCCACCCCATTGCTGATGTGCAAGAAGCAAAAGTTCTCCAGATGTCCCTCAACAGAAGAATGGATACAGAAAATGTGGTACATTTACACAATGGAGTACTACTCAGCTATTAAAAACAATGGATTTATGACATTCCTGGACAAATGGATGTATCTGGAGGATATCATCCTTAGTGAGGTAACCCAATCACAAAAGAAGTCATTAGATATGCACTCACTGATAAGTGGATATTAGCCCAGAAACATAAAGCACCCAAGATACAATTTGCAAAACACAAGAAAATCAAGAAGAGGAAAGACCAATGGGTGGATACTTCATTCCTCTTTAGAATAGGGAACAAAATACCCATGAAAGGAGTTACAGAGGCAAAGTTTGGAGCTAATACGAAAGGATGGACTATCCAGAGACTACCCCACCCAGGGATCCATCCCATAATCAGCCACCAAACCCAGACACGATTGCATATGCCAGAAAGATTTTGCTGAAGGGACCCTGATATAGCTGTCTCTTGTGAGGCTATGCCAGTGCCTGGCAAATACAGAAGTGGATGCTCACAGTCATCTATAAGATGGAACACAGGGCCCCCAATGGAAAAGCTAGAGAAAGCACCCAAGGAGCTGAAGGGTTCTGCAAACCTATAGGTGGAACAACAATATGAACTAACCAGTACCCCCAGAGCTCATATCTCTAGCTGCATATCTAGCAGAAGATGGCCTAGTCAGCCATTACTGGGAAGAGAGGCCCCTTGGTATTGCAAATTTTATATGCCCCAGGTACAGGGCAATGCCAGGGCCAAGAAATGGGAGTGGGTGAGTAGGGGAGCAGGGCGGAGAGAGGGTATAGGGAACTTTCAGGATAGCTTTTGAAATGTATATAAAGAAAAATCTAATAATAAATAAATAAATAAAAAGAGAAAAGCATTCAGAGAGACAAGAAATGCCTTTGATGTCTCTTCTAATGTGCCCCCTTTTCAGAATGAGTTGGAATGGGTATATTTAGACTTTTATTGTACTGTGATAAAAATAAATAAACATTTAAAACCTTAATACAAAAAAAAAAGAAGCAAAAGTTCTGTAGGTTGGTAGAGGAGTAATTGCGGGTTTTGTATTGTTGAAATTCATCTAAGCCACAAGACCCAGCTTAGAGTGGAATCATAAACCTTTTAGATGGCCATCCAATCGTGACCAAGACTGAGAGGAACTTCAGAGAGTCATGGCAGGGAAATGAAGCACAAAAAGGTGACAATGAAGACTTGATTCAGATTGATTTTGTCAAACTGGATTAAGACTATGGGGAGTCTAATTCCAAGAGGTCATTACTAGCATATTTAAACCCAGTATAATTTGGGGGGAAAGTTTCTTTCTGTAGTACAAGTCTCCAGTGAACAGAGAGCATAATTACATCGAAACTCAAGTTAGGGTACATGTCATTTCTCCCAAGAAGATAGGTTCTGGAGGCAGACTACTTGTGTTAGTTTAAGATCCTACGGAAGGATCTGGCTTGGTCTCAGTTATACTATAGCTTCGAGGTCATTTGGGCTATTAGCCACATCTGGTTCTGGCTGGGGGAGCCTCCAGCTATATAGTTAATGTAAGGGTCATTTAGACCGTTAGGTCTTGTTTTTAAGAGCTGTAAGAGTCATTTAGATTACTAGCCATCTCCGAGGCCTGGTGGTTAGGACCTTGATAACTGGCCCAGATAACACAGATCACCAGGCTCTTAATTACCTCCAATTCCCAGCTTTCTGGAAGGAAGAACAGGTTTTACATCTTTCCCATTGTAAAAAAAGGTCCTGTTTGCTTAGCATTCCCGGTGTCTCTGGAGGTCTGTGGGCACAAGGACCTTCTTGTTGTGTTCCCAATACAAGACCATGATGACAGTATTATTATGACCCAGCCAAGCTGTGTCTGAGGTCTTCCTTTGTAGATACTGACTTTTAAAATGTCTTGGAATTTTAAAATAATTTTTAATAGGCTCAAGAGGGGGGCAATCTATAAGTATATACTAAAGCACACCACTGTCTGAACCTTTCTCAAAGTTTAGAAATAACATAAACAAAAGAAAAAAAACGTGTTTTAATTAAGATGATGCAGACTTTCTTTCTAAAAAATTGAAATGTCTGTTCGGAGAGTTGCTCTCTATCACAGACCCCTAGCCACCACACTTGGCTGGAGCGTAGCTAGACTAATCTTGCCTTCCTTCCCCTCCTCTATTCTGGTCTCCCCAGACACTCTTAGACCTCCAATTGTCCACCAACCTGAGTCTACCTCCATTCCCTCGAGACTTGGCCTCATCATAATTTCAGATGCAAAAACACACTAAGAATACCGAAGACAATATGCCTTCCCTATTGTAATGGGCCCTGGGAAAAGCATTTTAGGGGTTGGGGATTTAGCTCAGAGCACAAAGTCCTGGGTTCGGTCCTCAGCTCTGGAAAAAAAAAAGACAAAATAACAAAAAGACCAAAACAAACAAACAAAAACAAAACAAAACAAACAAACAAAAAAAAAAACCAAAAAACCCCCAAGGTAACTGGAAAAGCATTTTAGCTGAAGGACAAGACAGGGATACACCCCTTAGTTATTGACTGTCACCCCTTTCTAGCCTATCTTCATTCCTTTGTGACTTCATTCTAACCATCAGAAGAACCATCCTCTACCAGGGAACCCACAACCACCACATTTGGTTGCAACCCAGAAAAGTTCTTTACCAGAGACCCCACAGCTACCACACTTGGTTAGGACTCAGAACTGCTCTTTGCCAGACACTCCACACTTGCTACACGTGTCTAGGATTCAGCCAATACCTCTAGTCCATCTCCATTTCTTTGTGACTCCCCATCTACTTGCACAAACTTGCTCCATCAGGAACCCCCACAGCTTCCATGCTTGGCTAGGACCCATGTTGGGATAACAGCAAAGAAAGAAAGAAATATCCACCTAACAAGGGCATGGCCAAAGATCGACATCAAGAAACACCTCAAACATCATAATTCCAGAGGATTAGATGCCAGCATAAAAACACACCACGAATAAGTAAGACAGTTTATGTTTCCCCCAGAAGCCTATCATAACAGGTCCAGGGAAAGGTAATTTAGCAGAACCACAAGACAAGGATTTCAAAGTTGCAATTATGAGTATGTTCAAGAACCTTAGAGGATATGAGTAAATGCCTTAATGAAGATCATAACAATACAAACAATCAGATCAAATAATGAAAACAATTCAAGATATAAAAGTAGAATGTAAAAAAGAAATAAAATCACTTAAGGAAAGCCAAACTGAAATAAAACTCAGAATGAGGAACCCAGGAAGCCAGCCAAAAGGCTCAGACTAAATGAAGAGGAAAAGGGAGTCGCAGGCATTGAAGGCAAGGTATAAACAGCTCAGTTCAAGAAAATATTAAATTTGGGGAAAAAAGATGTTTAGGCTCAAAACATCTAGGACATCTGGGACACTATGAAAAGACCACATTCAAGAATAATAGGTACATGAGGAAGGAAATCAAAGGTACAGAAGATATTTTTTTAACAAAATCATAGAAGAAAATTTCTTCAATTTAAAGAGAAAGATACTTATCAAGGTACACAAGGCACACAGAACACCACATAGTTGAGACTACAAAAGAAACTCCCAGGATCCATAGTAATCAAAACATTAGCTTACTGACTCCCCAGACTATTAGGTTTATGCCAGAACCCTGTTCCCTAGACCTTTATCTTGAGCATTGTTTCTCAGTCAATAAAACCCATCCTTAAGAGGGATACTTAATGCTTTATACCTTGGTAACCTCAACAGTATCTAAATGACAGAGACCACACCAGACCCTAGGTCATTAAGCTATAGAACCTGTCTTTATGCAAGAGGTCACATACTCTTTGTCTTAAGCTTTCTTGTGTACATGGGATTGAGACATTTATCAGAAAACCTTTTCCCAAATTTGTACTGTAATTAAATGCATGACAATAAACTGTCTGCTGTCGAACTCTAGAAGTTTGAACCAATAGCAACTACTGAGTAGTATTGAATTGGGCTTCCTTCTGGCTTCCCATGTATCATGACTCTGCCAGCCTTGGCATTTGTAGGAACCCCCACATGTACCAGATGGGTTCAGCATATAATTCTATTAGACCTACAAAGAGGCACTAATGCCAAGCCTCCTCAAATTATTCCACAAAAAATAAACTGAAGGAACATTTGTAAATTCTTTTTATGAAATTGCTATTACTTTGATATCAAAAGTACAACAACAGAAGACCCAATGAAAAAAGAAAATCATAGCTAGTCATGGTGGTGTAAACAGACTAAGAGACAAAACAAAATAAAACAAAAATGAAAAACCTCTAAAAACCAAAATATCAAAACCAACCAACCAAACAACAAATCACATGATGTATGTATATTTTCTGGCTTTTGTGAAAGGTTATTAGTTGCAGAAAAGGTCTTTGAAAAAAAATCTAATGCCCTTTCATAATAAAAGTCCTGGAGAGACTAGAGTTACAAGAGATAAAGCTAAACATAATAAAGTCAGTCTACTGTAATCTTATAGCCAACTCAAACATAAATGGAGAGGAATTCAAAGTATTTTCACTAAAATCAGGAACAAGACAAGGATATCTACTCTCCCCATGTCTCTTCAATATAGTACTTGAAGTCTTGGCTAGAGCAATAAGACACATGAAGAAGATCAAGGGGATACAAATAAGGAACGAAGAAGTCAAAGTATGATTGCTTGCAGATGGTATAATTTTATACGTTAGTGGCCTTGCCAAAAGACTCCACTTATCAGCTATTCCATAGATGAAACACTTTCAGCAAAATAGGAAGAGACAAAATTAATACACAAAATATGTAGTCCTCTTATATACAAGTAAGAAACAAACTGAGAAATAAACAGGGGGGACGATACCTTTCACAATAGCCAGAAAAATGTACATACAGGTAGCATTATATGGACTGAACAGGTTATAGTTAGTAATGTATATGCGAATGCATATGATATATGCATGCAATAATGATTAGAAAAAAGAAGGCATGAATCTGAAGGAAAGGGGGTATGTTGGAGGATTTAGAGGGAAGAAAGAGAAGGGAGAAATATTGCATAATTTCAAAATTTTTTAAAGAAAAAATAAAAATACTAGTATCTTGGAATAACTCTAACCAAGCAAGTTAAATAGTTGTGTAATCAAAACTTTAAGACACTGAAGAAAGAAATCAAAGAAGACATAAGACGATTTCCTGTGCTATATGTTGGTAGGATAAATATTGTGAGAATGGCCATCCTACCAAAAAGCAACTTATAGATTTAATGTAATTCCCATCAAAAGTCCGAGACTGTTTTTCACAGAAAGTGTTATTAACATTATGAAGGACTACATCTGAATGAGTGAAAAATATGAGTTGATATTGTAGTATAAAGTGGATTCAGCTTTGTGAGGAAATACTGAAGGAGACCTTTTCAGACCGGGAGGGCCCCGAGCAATGAGGTGTCATAGTTTATAAGCAGACCGAGCTTGAGCCTAGGATGCGTGTCAGGAAGCCTAGGAAGCCGTCAGGAGTGTGAGCCAGAGACATCTACAGAAAACAAAGCATATGGAAAGACTTTGAACTTCATTCTCTGAGCGGCAAGACCATTTGAAAGAGGTTGGGTCAGTTGCCTGCTTGAGGGCCAGATGTGACCACCATGTTGTAAACACCTTATTCTCTGAGAATAAGCCTAAGGCAGAGAGTTACCTCTTTAATGACCACCACGGTACTCCTTTTACTGAAGTGAGGGGAACATCAGTTGCTGAGCGTGGCAGAGACAATGTCAGGTTTATGACTTCTGAGTGCCATTCCTGCAAGGTCTTGAAGACTGAGATTGCTTCCATACCAGACTACACTTTGTGAAATATGTAACAGTTTATAAAAGATTTTTACTAATTGTTTAATTCTTATGACAGGCTTATTTGATAAAGAAAATAGTTACCAGCATGTGGGAATGTGACAAAATCATGTCCAAAATAGATAGCATTATATAATTCATTCACACTCTGATTACTTTTCTCTGTCTGCCTTTATTTACTCTTATCTACTTTGCTAGAAGATAAGTAATGTTTCTATATTTGTAAAAAGTCTTTAAATATATAATCATTTTTACATCTTTGGAACAATATCCCTTTAAGCTTATCTCAAATACAGATTTTTCTCAATTAGGAGTTGTCATTTGTTCTGTCTACTAATGAGTTTAGTCTGCTGGTTCACATTTTCCAAACTGATAAATGAAAGCCATCCTATCCTCATGGATGTAACCTCACACCATTAGCATCTTCATGTCCCTACCCCTGGGTTCCTTCAGTCTGTATTCATCAGACACCCGGGTTTCTTGTTGGAGAGTGGACTGGGAGGGGAATAAAATCTGGAGTTTAAAAAAAAAAAGACTACTAGAATCTGTATCTGCATAAGATAATGAAGCATTTTTCATACCATGTTTCATTTATTTAAGATGATGCTCTTTAGCTTCATTCATATTCTCACTAATAGTTGCTATCAAAAAGATAAGGGAAAAAAACCCCGAAATCAAATGAGCAGCTTTACAGCAGGGTGCTGAGAGGGGAAGCGAGATAAGCAGTAAATTAAAATAGAGCAAGAGATTTCTGTGAAAATTAAAAGTATGAACATGAAGTGACCCAGTGATTTTATTTCTGACTGGATAACCCAAGGAAATTAAATCAGTATTTTGAGGAGATATCTTTATTCTCATGTTCACTGTATCATTTATCTCTGCTGAAAATTAATGTAAAATAGTCTTGTTAATTTAATAGTGAAGAGATTCATGAATTTAGTGAATTGTTTACAGCTGGGAACATCAAGAATTAGTTTTGTGGTGTTGAAACAAGATAAAAAATGATTGTATATTTTCATATTGTGTGTATATATATACATATATGTATATAAAGTGCTATGCAATCATATATTGAATTGCTTTATCAATTTCATTAGGACATAAGATTCATAAGAATGAGGACTTCTAGCTTTTCCACTTTTAAATAGATGAATAAATCATTCCATACACTTCTTTCCATGTAATTTATAAATAGTAAAATATGCTGATACAATCCTAACCTTCTATTTAAAAAAATAAGAAAATTTAAAAATCATAAGGAAGTATTGAATATGGAATGAAGACTTTTCTTTTAAATGAGTGCCTCGAGGGATCAACAGTGTGACCATGCATGGCATGGGGTAAGGGAGTCCACATCAGAAGACGGGATTGGAGAGCACAGGCCGTCCCACAATTCTGCTCACATTGAAGCCCAGGAAGACAGCTTGCAAATTAGGCAGTCGTTCCCCTTCTACTCAGAATGGAGCATTTCCTTCAGTCTGTATTCAGTGATCTTACAAGTGGCCTGTAATTTACCCCCAGATGGTTAATGTTGAAAATGGCAGTGTTATGCTTATCAGAAATTCTCCTTTCTGTGGGAGACTCCTTAGCCTGGAAATATTTTACCTGCAAGTCCAAGGGAATCTTTATCCTGTGTCCAGAGCACAGTGAGTGAAGGAAACCATGATCTGTACACGTCCCACTGTACATCCAGGAATGAACTCTGTGCTTGGCATCAAGATAATCAGGTTGGTTTTTTTTTTTTTTTTTTTAATGAGAATGAGACTGAGGGAAACAATATTTTCTATAAAAAATATCCAGAACCAATCTATGTATCTGTGACTAACAAAGTAAAAACACTTAATTCAATAGCTTTATAGTACAATGGAAGGGTCATCGAACCACGATGATACTCTAATTTTAGAATGTTCTAATTATCATCCAAGAAATGTCATGCTCCCTATCAAGCATCCCTCATTCCCTTAGTCTTTTAGGCCATGACAATCACTCTCATTCCCTTGGTCCTTTAGGCCATGACAATCACTAGCGTGCCCTTTACTTCCATAGACTTTCCTATTTTAGACATTCTGAATAAATTGAGTCATAGAATGTGGTCTTTTGCTTTTGGTTCACTTTTCACTTAGTATAAATTATGTTGAAGGACAACTAGAGTGGGGGCTGTCTGAGCCTGTGCCCTGCCATTGGATCCCTTTCCCCTAGCTGGACTGCCTGGTTGGGCCTCAGTGGGAAAGGATGTGCTTATTCCTGCTGCCACTAGACATCTAGACGTCCCAGGGTGGGGAGGTATCCGAGGTGGGGGGGCTTCCCTTCTCTGGGGAGAACAGCAGGGGTTAATGGGGGAGCATCGTAAGAGTGAGACTGGGAGGAGAGGAGGGGGAAGCCTATGATTGGGATATAAAGTGAATAAATTAATGAAAAAATTTTGTTTAATATTCATCCTTATTGTAGCATTTATCAGTATTTTATCAATTTTTATAGCTGAGTAATATCCCACTCCATGGATATCCAAGTTAGTTTATCTATTCCTCAGTTAGTGGGGTATTTATTTTCTTTCTTTTGCTCTATTACAAATAATGCTGATTTGAACATGCATGTACATGTTTTAGTTTTAACATCTGTTTTCACTGCTCTTAGGTGTATACAGAGGAGTAGAATTGTTGAGTCCTATGAAAGCTTGGTTTACGATTTTGGGAAACTATCAAGCTGTTCTCTAATGTGTCTTCATCACGTTAGATCCCTATTAACAATGTCTGAGCACTCTAATTTGTCAATAGTTTTTCTAACATTTGTTACTGCTTAGTTTTTATTAATTATTTTATTGTAGCTACCTTGGCAGGTATAAAGGATTAGCGCATTATGGTGTCTGTTTATATATCCATATGAACTATGCTTACCACCTATCTATGCTTACTATGCATGTTTCTACAGACTGAATATTTGTGACTTTTTGAAATTTATATGATCTGCAAAATGAGAGCATTTAGAGAAGGGGCCCTTGTGAAACAGTTCTGTGGGGATGAGAGCACAGTCATGGAGCCATCAATCAGATTAGTGCCCTTATCAGACACAGAAAAGACTAGAGACATTTCTCCCAGGGTATGAGGAAGATCCATCTGCACAATAGGACATGGTCCTTTACCAACACTCAATCTGTTCTATCTTCATTTTTTTTAAAACTAGGTATTTTCCTCATTTACATTTCCAATGCTATCCCAAAAGTCCCCCATACCCTCCCCCCCACTCCCCTACCCTCCCACTCCCACTTTTTGGCCCTGGCGTTCCCCTGTACTGGGGCATGTAAAGTTTGCAAGTCCAATTGTTTTATTCCCTGAATATTTCATACATGTATACAAATGAAACATGGTCATATTTCCCATCCCCCTTTCAAATCTCTTGTATCTGTATCTCTCCAACACATTATTCCCAAATTCATCCCTCCTCCTTTTTCTCCCCCTCCTTTTTTTGATGACCCACTAAGTTCGGTTTGTGCTGGCCATGGACTTTCTGTGTGCTCTAGAACTATAAGAAATCAATGTTTGTTGTTCAATTTATTCCGTTTAATGGTATTATATTGCATTAATTCAAGCAGATTGAGACATATATATTCTTTGGAGCAGTGTCTTTTGTCCAAAGTCATGCTTCCTCTTTAGCTATCGAGCTATACCAACACTATTTATAGAAAAATAATTGTTTCAATTTTATGTATGTGTCTTATTTATATATATGTGCATATGTGTCAGAGTCTGTGGAGGCCAGAGGTCAACTCAGAATATTTTTTTCTATTGCTCTGCACCTTGTTTTCAGAGAGAGAATCTCTTTAGTAGACCTAGAGCTCAGTGATTTAACTAGAGGCTAGCCAGTGACCTCCAGAGATCTACGAGTCTTCAGCTCCCAGCACACCCTGGTTTTACAGTGACAATGGGGATCTGAACTAAGGTCCTCATGTTTGCAAGTACATTGCCTACTGTACATCCTCTGTCCCTCTTTTTTGACTTGGTCTCCTTGTTGAAAATTACTATAATTTTGAAGGTTTATTTTTTAATTCTCTTTATTTATATGTATGTCCCTATGATTATAAATATCTCCTTTACTGTTTAATTTTAATACATTTTGAGATTTGGTACTCTAAGTTCTAAACCTTGTTTTCTTTAAAGCTAGTTTGGCTATTCTATGTTCTGTTTAAATTTTAGGATACTACTGTCATTTAAGCAAATGAAGCAAATTTTTGTAAGAATTAGATTGAATTTGTAAATCAGTTTGGGGTACATAATCACCTTAGTGGTATTACATCTTATAAGTGATGAATGTGGGGGTATTTTTCTGTTTAGAGCTTCCCCAATTTCTTTAATCAACATTTTATTTTTAGTGGAAAAAAGTATTGCATTTTTGTAAGAATATTTCCAGGTATTTTATGCTTTCCTGTGCTACAGTGAATCAAATTATTTCCCCCTTTAAGCCCATTATTTTGTATTTGGAATTTATTCACAATAATTGTCTCTATTTGTGGGAATACAGCATGACACTTCTATATATTAGCAATGTGTAGATCAGATGAGGACACTGATATAGCCATCACCTCAAACATTTATCTTTGTCAGGAATCATTTTATTTCCTTTTCAGATTGCTCCTTTGATTTTGTATATTGCTATAGTCTGGATATGTCTCCCAAAAAGGTAGGTTTTGAAAACTTAATCCTTACTGTAACAAGGATGTGAGCCTAATAGGAGGCACATTATCCATAGGCCTCCACCCTCAAGACTATATATTGCTACTGATTATGAAAGGAATTAAGCTTTGAATCTGATCCCTTTCGCTTTCCCTCACCTTCTTCTGTCATGAGGCACAGAAAACAGCTCTCACCAGGTACCAGACCCTTGATTTTGGACCTTTCAGCCTCTAGAAATATAAACCAGTACATTTTTTTTATTTACTGTAACTTATAGTCTTAGATATATGGTTATAGCAGTGCAAAAGATATATCAACCTTGCATTTGGAAACCTTGATTAATTGATTTGGACATCTGTGATTAATATGAGACAAGGAAGACTGTAGTTAGGATAAGCATAAAATCAGGACAATAAAATAGTCTTGCGGGTAATGTTTGTGACATATTAGTGCTGGGTAAGATTGGTGATTATTTTTATCTTTCAGTAGTGATAGTAGGAATAGATCTCTAAAACCCATTCCACTAAGAGTGCTATGGCAAACCCTGTTGTTTTACTGGAGATAATGAATGGAGCATTATTAAAACTATCCCTAAGGTGTTAGGCTATAAGTTTAAGAATATGAATAATAGCTGTGTGGTGAAGACTACAGAGAAGTAACCACAGTCCTTTTGACTACTGTTCATCAGTCTATTAGAGGATTTCAATGCCACAAGCAAAACATCAGAGACGAGTCCTTTTGTCCTTAGCACCTTTTATTGAAGTATGGTCCTTGATGACAATATGGCAGGCATATCAACGTCAGCCAAGAAGGAAGTGGTGGAGGACACAAATGTAGTAAGACCCAGAAAAATAATAGCATTAAATGGGATAGACAATTCCCCGAAATTGTCCAGCAAACACTGACTCTTTATATACACTGCCCCACACCCTGCCCCCTTCTAAGGATTTAATCTTCAAATAATACAATATTCTGCCACATAATTATTACTGCCATACATAGCTCCTCTGGCAAAGAAAGAGCTACCAAATTCCACATGGGTAGACATAGCCAGAAGTACACCCAACTTCCTCTAGTGGAGGCTTGGTATTAGAAAAGTCTGGTACCCCTTAGGCACCTTTCTTGGCATATGAGGTTAAATGGCAAACAGAAGTATGAAGCCAATCTTCAAAGAGGCTTTTCATATTTTTACTCTCTTTCCTTTCCTGTGCATCCAATTTCTCCCTTTTTAGGACTTTAATTTCAGTAAAGCTATCCCATTCCTTTAGACTCCACTTGGGTATTTACTTTTATGTCTTAGCTGAGCCTTCAATAGTAGTACTTGAGGGGAGTCAATTACCTACAGCCCTGGGGATGGGAGAAGAACAGGCATATGATCACAATCTTGCATTGATTCCCTTGTATCCACCACCCTGCTTTTGTATTATCCAATGAGATTTATTTGAAGGGAAAGAGTAGATGATCAGCAACCTTTGAGGGGGTGGGTCAACCTCTGAACGTACTTCCATGCCGCTCTGCTATCTTCGCAGAGGCCTTGAAAGATGGCTGATCCCAGAAGGCAAGACGAGAGAGAGAGAGAGAGAGAGAGAGAGAGAGAGAGAGAGAGAGAGAGAAAGAGAATGAACCCATGCCAATAGCACTGGCATTTTGTATTCTCACTTTGGGAAGGCCATAGCAGGAGTAGGGCATACCAGTGTTAGTTCAGTCTATTGAGCTCTGTATAGTTGTGAAGTTATCTTTCAAATACTTTGGAAACTCAGCCGTGTATTCTGATTCCAAATGTATAAACCATTTTGAGGTGGGGCAAGTGATAAAAACTGAGAATTAAGGCTGGGGCTATAGCTCAGTGATACACTTGCCCAGTATATATAAGGTGTTGGGCTCCATCTCTAACAATGCCAACACAACAAACAAACAAACACACACAAACCACAGTTAACAGTATTTTTGGTATCATATACTTAAGGTATAATAAACCTAACGAAGGCTACAAATACCCAGCCTATGGCCATGATATCCAGTAAAGTGAATGTTCCTTGTTCTACTGTAGCCAAACACATCTTGGAATGACAGAACACACAACTCTCACTATTCTAGTATAAGACATTTCAACTTCCTTATTGATTGTCCTAGGGCCCATTATATTTAAAAAAGGTAAGGCAAGTGTGGCTTTTATTCAAACAGTTCCTCACCCCTCTCAATTTTACTTTGGGTAAACTCTCAGCCATTCTGAACAGAAAAGCACAGAACAGCATAACGCAGCATAGCGCTGCACAGTACTTTGTGGTACACCATAGCATAGCATAGCAGCAACTGAGCTTCAGCGCTCAGTATACTTTTAGAGTCATGTTGAAGATAATTTGTGATCTCCCACTTGAGGGGAGAATGGCAGTACTGAGAGATAAACAGTGCTTATTGCAGAGGCAGCAGTACTAAAAAGCATACCCAATGGCTCATAGAAAAGGCTCCCATCCCTTTAGAATACCTCGCCAGCCAAGATTCTCCCATAGCTGTCAGACACAGTGTGCAGAGAATGGAAGAGAGTGGCCGGTATTTGTAGCAGCTGTGAAGTTCCTTGGCCAATTCTTTGGTTGAATAAAGTAACACTGAAGCTACAGGGAATGTCCAAGGACCCTGAGGAACTCAGCTGTGACAGGTGGTGATGCCAGGGCTTGGTTGTTTTGGGCTTTTGAGAGATCGTTAGGCGACATCATCAAGGAATGTACCCAGTTAGTAGGGAACAGAAGACTGAGCAAGATAGAAGGGCGGTTTGGTGATGAGTCCCCTCTTGCTATTGCTCACTTGGATGCTTTTCCAGGATAGAAGCTGGCTACCAACGTCAGGTCTTGGCGAGAGCAACAGCTTTAGTGCTTTGCGCATCAATCCCTCTTACCTGCAGTTTGACTTTCCAGAGTTTCCGTTCTCATGCTCAACCATGGTTGACAATATTAAATGGAACATCGTAGAGTCAAATGGCTGATCAGTTTTAAATTATGTGCCATTCTGTGCAGTGTGATGAAAGCTTGCTCCATCCCACATGGACCATCAATCATATATTTATCCAGTGTATCCATGCTATACAGGCAGCCTTTCTTTAGTCACTTATTAGTCCCCTCAGTGATGAGATTAACAATTGTGCTATTTACAAGCATTGGTACTATTGAGGATTTCAGGCATCCACCCGAAGGGATGCTTTAGTACATAGGCCCCGAAGACAAGGAAGGATAGTGTATGTCTAGATCCTGGGTGAATCATAATTTGCTCCGAGGCCTGGCCCTGGCTGAAAATACTCTCATGGTTTTGGTTCCTTGAGCTAGCCACTGGCTGGGAAAGCAGTTGTTAGAAGAGCGCCTTCCACACCCACCCACCTTCCTTCCTTCATGTATCCTGTATCTTTCAGTTATAGGAGACTCTGGTTTCAAAAGGCAGTTAAAAAACACTGAACCCTACTCAGGAATGTTAAGGTTATAGTCATCCAGCCCTCAAGGAAGCACATAGCTGAGCTATGGTTAGGAGGCTCTAAGTCCAAGGAGAGAAACTTAATAGCTACTCGGAACTATGGTAGGAAGAATTCAAGGCTTTGGCGCTTGCTTCCTTAGCCACGGTGGGCTCAGACTTATATTTTCCTTCTGCCTAACTTGTTTTTTCTCACCTCATTAGTTAAGAAAGAAAAAGAAAACATAAAAATCAATACCATTAAAGACCATTTGAAATATGATAAGAACCCTCTTCCCCAGTAACGAAGCTGTATTGCAAAGTCAACTATAATAGAGATACGTTAGAGAATCAGAGAGTGAAACCCTGGCACGAGACTCCTAGTGATATCAGGACAGGTTACAATACAAAGAGGCAGGTCTATCATCATGTGAAAACAGGGCGAAAGCCGCGGTAACAAAGCTATCAACTAGGTGTTGGGGAGGGTACACATGGAACCAATTTGTTTAAGCCTGGCTATTACCAGAGGGAAGAATACTCGGGTGGACTCCATGCTTGCTCTCCTTATGTGAAGTCTCCCCTTCTGTGCCTCCTGCTGCCACATTTGGTAGAGGCCCTGGAACTGGTGTGAGGTGAATGTATTCAAGTCAAGCACATCTGTGTGGACAATGGCTAGCTAGGTCACTATCCCTAGGGAAGAGGGGAAATTGCACAGGCAGTTTAGCTTTGAACCTCAAGAGGGTAGTGTGGTAAGGGAGAGTCTTGAGTTTGTGAAGTCTTTGGTGTTTTAGTACAGAGATGAAGGCACTTTTTAATCCTTGCTAACTGGGAGCATAGTAGTGTGGCCACACCTTGCTGCAGCTCTGTAAGAGAAGCTTGGGGCCTTCCCAGCCTCTCCTTGATGGCTGGCCAAGGTAGATGGCTGGACTCACTGCTAAGTAATGTCTATATACTTGGCTAGCAAACTGCTTCTGAAGATTGAAAGCCCTTTTCCACCGGGAATAGACTGAGGTGCAGTGGCATACTCCTGGTGCAATTAGAAATTGCTGGGCCCCAAGTGCAGGCTCTCTTTGAGGCATTTAAGCTGCTCTTCTCCAAGTTTGATCTTCTCCTCCAGCTCTCTCTGTTCAATGATGAGAGCAGATTTCATCTTCACAAAGTGCTGGTAATCTTGGAGCTGGTCCTGAGGCAGGTAGCGGGAGACCATGCCGAACACCAGCTTTTCCCTGCCATCCACATGCTCCTTCAACTCCTTGGCATCTGCCAACTGGTTCGTCAGCTGCTGCTTCTTCTCTATCAGCACCAACTGGGGAAGCAGAGGACCAATTAAATGCCATCCTGACCATGAGGCATCTGCACAGCAGTCTTTCACCAAGGAAGCAGCCACAGAACAGCTACGCAGTTTGGTAATTAATCAGCCTTAGAGCCCCTGCTTTGAAGTTCACGTTCATGCATAAACCTCCCTTTTCCCATGGTGAGCACGGCAGCAGCTTTGGACGGGGATGCACAATCACCTCTTTCCATTTCTAAGGCTGTCTTTAAACCATGGACTACTGCTTGGCTTGGAATAGAGGAAACCTCTGACAAAGCCAATCTAAGTCCCTTCTATCACTGAACAAATTACACTAAGGTGATGCTTTCTATATGGTGCCTGTGTGTGAGTGGACATGCATGTGTGTGTGTGTGTGTGTGTGTGTGTGTGTGTGTGTGTGTGTTTGTGTGTATGCATGTGGATGGAGCTCTTACTGTGGATTCAAAGCCACTTGTATAGAGAAAGGTAATGGAGTTTAATTCAAATATAATCACCAAATGAAATAACCTGTAAAATTGAGGGCCTCTTTGCAGCTCTAAGGGATCAGAGGCAAATTTACTGCTGCTGCTGCTGCTTTTCCTGTTGCTGCTGCCATTGCTTCTGCTACCACCCCACCCTTATCACCACCATCACCACACCCCTATTAGCAGCTAGCACTAATTCCATATTCACTCTGTTTGGGACCCTATTTTATTCAATTAACTTGGATTATCTCAATCCTCACAGAAAATACATGAAACAGATCGTATGCTTATTTCATTTTGTAAATGAAGCAAGTGAGACAGAGTAAGGCTACGTTGCTTAGAGTCATACACAGCTACCATGCAGAACTAAAACTTCAGAGCACTTGTGAAGCCAGTGCTTACACTTTTAATGTTGGTTTTCAGTCTCCCTTAAAAATTAAAAAGGCTATTTCTTCCATTTCCACCCCCAGGGACCTCATCTGTACCTTCTCCTGGTTGGACTCTGAATCAATGCTGTTGAGAGCATTCTCCACCCGGGCTAGTCGTCCAGAGAGTGACAACAACAGGTTGACCACTTTGTCCAGGTCTCCAATAAACAAATGGTACTTTTCAAACTCATTGGATTTGCAGACAGCTTTTAAGTTGGCCTCTACCTCCTCTCCAAGGGCAGCATTGGCATTGATGTCATCCAGTAGCCCGCGCTGGGCCTCCCGCAGGACAGAAAGTTTTCGACTAATGCTTTCAATGAGCTGAATCTAAAAGAGTTAATGTGGAAGACAAAGGGTGAACATGGACTTCA
Organism: Mus musculus; assembly: GCF_000001635.26. NCBI lineage: Eukaryota > Metazoa > Chordata > Mammalia > Rodentia > Muridae > Mus > Mus musculus. Next base: position 6,632,178 of record NC_000086.7, on the reverse strand, counting down.
ACAGAACCTGATATGGGCTTAGCAGAGCATGTGTACTCCTCGCACTTGGAAGGTGGAGGCAAGGGGATTACAGACTAAAACCTTGGCTAAATGAACAGATTACAAATGGAAGGGAAAGGGAGAAGAAGGGAGGGATGGAGGGAGGAAGGACATGAGCGGAGGGAGAGAAAAGATAGGTTGGGAGTGAAACCTATGCAAGTGATATGTAGTAGTACCTTTCTCGAGTAGTTACCTTCTCTCCCTGTTTGACAGGAATCTCCACGTTACCACCAAAGTTCTTGATGTCAGATGACTGTTAGCCATGGACCCAAGTGACATTTTTAAAGTGCAACCAAGACTATAATAAATAGGAACTAGAGACCTTCCAAGACCCTACATTGGTAAGAATTGTCATCAGATGCTTTCTAGTTTAGGCATTCTTGAACACTTACGTTTGGAGTGTTCCTAATAGTTCATTAGGAAATGATGAAGGTGACCAAGACTAGGAGGTTTCAAAGCCCACTGTCAGGAGAAGTCAGGAAATCGTCATGATTGTGCTTGCAAGTGTGGGGCAAAGAACCAGATCCAGTGAGAGGCAGGAATCCAGTGATATGAGTGGAAGCCAGAACTAGGTTTCAAAACA